>NC_088362.1:10400510-10463010 GCF_034508935.2 Berghia stephanieae
GAGAAAGACAACTGGCCGTACCAATCACCCAGTCTGAATCCAATGGATTACTCAATTTGGAATTCTTTGACCGATACGTTTTTCTAGTGGACAAAGATCCGCATTCACAGAAGAAACATTGAGAGAATGAATTATTTTATTCTGGGAGGAGATAGCCACTGAGGACATTCGGAAGTGCATTTCAAGATGGAAAAAGACATTACGTTGCATCATTAAAGAGGACGACGTGCTATTTATCACTTAAAGTGCTAGCTTTGTAATCGTTGGACCAACATCGTATGTGAGTGTGCTACATAGACGATATCTTACATGATGAGGAGAATTATGATGAAAATAATCTTTAAGGTGACAGAGTTTGTGGTAAAAATGGTAACAAAAGTTAAGATCATCGCAAAATTACTCTCTGTAATGTTGCGTCATTTTTCTCTGACATTGCATTTCTGAACACGGTTTTGAAAAATGAGTGTAACATTTTAGTTCCTCTATTCATAATCTTGAAATTTGAAAGTGTATCTACGTATAAAGATTTGTTTTACGTGCGTTTTGACTTTGAAAGAAATCCAATGAAGGGTATTAGAGAGAGACACAGAGAGACAGAGAGAGACAGAGAGACATAGAGACAGAGAGAGAGACAGAGAGAGATATGGAATTACGTTTGCTTTATGGGCAAATAAATATATCCATATCCTAAATCACGCGTTTGTAAACATGTCTCAAAACTGGCGGTGATAGATACAGAACTCGGCGTGGTTTATATACAATTATCTGCGGCTAAAGCCTTGATCGGGGCACCAATAAGTCATCGGGAGGCAAGGAAGTGGTTTCTGTAATTTATAAATGGAACAGGCAATAAATCCATGATATGTGCTGATCTGGGATAGGAGATGGCTATGGGTAGATGACCAGAGAATCCAAGAATTGGATTTGTGTGGACAAGCTAAGAAGGATAGATGGCATGGAAGCGTTTGGTGAATAATTGTATTAGTTAACAAGGAATGGGATTCGCTATAGGGCTAGGTTTACCATAGGGGGATAATTGTAATGATTATAAATGTGCGGCTATGTGGTCTAGTGGTATAACACTCGCTTCCGGATCGGAAGGTCCTGGGTTCGAGCCTCGCGGTCTGCGCATAGTTGAGTTCTTGGAAAAGGCTTTTTACTCACATTTCTCACCGTATTCAGGTGTAAAATGAGTACCTGGCCGTTAACAGCAGTGTATTTGTCCGAAAAATTGTAATATTGCCTTACAGGCGGCATGTCTCGTCCTACATGTTAAATGTTGCTGTTGACCAGGGACCCCTTGTAAAGGGCTTTGACCACATTTAGTGGATATTGCTCTATATAATTGTCAATTATTTTTTTTTTTAATAGTGGGTTTAAGTTTCAGTAAAATAATCTTCCATAAGAAAGGTATTAGAATTCTATATTGATAGATTTATTACGAGAATGTAGCAAATGGATCAGGAACTAGGTGCACATGTTGGCAGGTCTGATAACCTAACGCAATTTTATGGGCCTGTTTTAACATTGTTGTAATGGGCAATAGTTTTGCTTTGGTTTGAAAGTATTTCAAATGACAACAATGAACCTGAGATGATTTGGGTTATCAGACTTCCAAATAGGTACCTACACGACTGTCATGAAGTACATTGATCATTGAATTATGACCATGAGATGTTGATATTTGCAAGTCGCGGATAGAAGTTGAAGGCCACAGGGGAAAATCGATCAAAGTCCGAAAGACACTGACTGTTCTGTTACAATAATTTGGTATTAAAATTAACCAATAGCTTGTATTTTATATGCATCTGACTTGTGGTCAAAATATATAAATTTAGTAATTCACATTCAGTTCAATCATATTATCATGTGGCGTTTTCAAATGGGTTTCCAAACTTTAATTTTGATTTTCTCAGAAGCTGAAAAATGTGACTTTGATCCTTTTCCTCCTGTGGTCTTCAGTTATGATTGGTAGAATGTTGATAGTTGTTGTGTTGACTGGATTGCCATATGAAATAGTCGGTTTCTAAGGAAAAATTGGGCTGTCCTGCGTCACCAAAAGGGATTCCAAAAATGCTTTTAAAAATAACAAGGATTATTCAATGTCTAGAATTATAAGGGTTTACCCAAATCTCTAAGCATTGTGTGCTGAGCTAAATTTAACTAGGACGTTTTAAAGAAGTGATAGAAAATGAACAATTACATTTGAGGTGTCTTTTAAATTTTTCTTATGGGATAACCACGACGAGTAAAATAGATAATTGCCGTCAGATGCAATGATGGGTTTGATTTGACATTGTTGTAATGGACAATATTTCGCATTGGTTCGAGAGTATTTCTATTTCAACAATGAGACCATAACAATTGGGGTATCAGACCTACAAATGATAATTTTAAAAATTAATTATGTTAATAATAATGATGATGATGATAATAATGATAATAATAATAATAATAATAATAATAATAATAATAATAATAATAATAATAATAAGAAGAAGAAGAAGAAGAAGAAGAAGAAGAAGAAGAAGAAGAAGAAGAAGAAGAAGAAGAAGAAGAAGAAGAAGAAGAAGAAGAAGAAGAAGAGAAGAAGAAGAAGAAGAAGAGAAGAAGAGAAGAGGAAGAGGAAGAGGAAGAAGAAGAAGAAGAAGAAGAAGAAGAAGAAGAAGAAGAAGAAGAAGAAGAAGAAGAAAAATGATAATAATAATAAAAATAATAAGTACACGTTGGATACCTCTTCCTCAATGTTTTTAACTTTTCATCGATTTAAGTGGATAATAGATATTAACATTTATGTAAAGGTTTGTGTACTGGCGCTGATATATCCTAAATGTGTTGCAAGCGCCGTAAAACCCTTAAAAACATAAACAAAAAAAAAAACAAAAAAAAACAAAGGTTTGTGTGAAATTTTTATGACGCTTGGAAGAGAGAGAACATTGTTTACTTAACACCGCTCCGATTGACTCAATTGAATACTCGTATCTTGCAGGGATGGATATACAATAGATTTGTTATGATACGTTGAGATGGACTGTATTGATCTCTTTCTGGAAACACTGGATGTTTCAATTGACTAATTAATTATACAACAAATATTTTAGCAGACAAAAAGACAATGTTAAGAAATCGTTACATACTTGGAAGTGAATTAACAAAAAGATAAACACATAAAAGGGTTCTCTCACGCGACTCTCTCTCTCTCTCTCTCTCACTCTCTCTCTCTTTATCCTTAGTCTCTCCCCCCCCGCTCGTCTCTCTCTCACTCTCTTTGTCTCTCACAAACCCCCTCGTCTCTCTCCCCCGTCTCTCTCTAGTATCTCCCCCCACCTCTCTCTCCCTCTCTCTCACTCACTCTTTATCTCTCCCAAACACCCTCGTCTCTCTTCCTCTCTCTCTCTATATATATATATCTCTATCTCTCTCTCTCTCTCTCTCTCTCTCTCATTCTCTCTCTCTCTCTCTCTCTCTACTGCTCGTCTTCACCCTTGAACTACCTTTATTTCAAACTACGTTAGGGGTATGACTGAACCCGGCTTCTGGATTCCGTAATCGTGTACGGAAAGTATAAAGTTATGATAACATAAGTCTTATAACAACATTCCAATATCCGGATTACATATTCATATTTTGTTTTAATATATATATATATATATATATATATAATATATATTATAATATATATATATTATATATATATATATATATATATTCGATGAAAGAATAAGCTGTTCAGTTTTTTTAAAAATCACACTAACACTTTAAAGAGAAGATATCACACAATTATTGTACCAAGCATATTGCACTTATATTCGGTCACTATTTTAGATAAATGAAAGCTGTTGTTGTTTATAAATCACCTAACATTATGATCACAATTTACAAGTATTCGGCAACAACGTCAACTAGTTAGGATATGAGCTGTCAGGTTTAACGATTGATCACAATATTAGGTGAACAATTTAGTAAAAAGTGGTTTTAAACCCAAAAAGACCAGAAATATAAAATTATAGTTTTGTTACTGTTTGAACGATATCCATGGCTTTATAAAACAAATACTAAATGTAACCAACGTTTGTTTCTTTCTATATTGATGCTTTGTGTTTAGGTAAATTACTGACAGCGTCCGCCAGCTGGATGTAACGTACCTATACACAAAACTATGTGTAACTTAACACGTTATAGTCTGATTGACAGAATTTAGTACTAATCATTGAAATGGCTGTCTCAAAACAATAGATCGCATGCGCCTCGCTAAGAAGCTTACAACATTGTCATCCGGAAGTATATATATATAACGTACCAACACACAAAACTATGTGTAACCTTAAACCTATAAAGTCTGGTTAATACAGTTTAGTGATAATTACTCACAAACATGGATGGCAATAAACAATAACAAAGGCATGAGTGACGTCATCTTCGTTCTATCTATAAGTCTATCAGATCTATCCGAATTAGCTAATCAATTGCTACTTGGTGGACATGGGGGAGGGGGGGGGGTCAGAGAAAAAATATATCTCAACTGCATGCACCCGGGATCGTTATCGGTCCCTTAGCCGAAGCGAATGTTCTTCAAACTGAGCTATCGGGACCCCCCCCCCTCTACCCCCCCCCCCCCCCCCCCCCCGACTACGCTTCAACAGTCGTCATGACGTCACTTCCCTCGTAATGACGCATGGTAACTTAGTAACTGGCTCTAAACTATCGGACCAATGACGGACGCCCTTAGGAAATATTTCTCCGACGAGCATAAAAGCCTACACAGAAGAAAAAAACTCCCATTATAAATCTGATCATGTTTTGATTTTTACACATTCTGATCACAAGACATAGATATGAAAAGTTCTATCCAGCATGAAGAATAATAAGTACCGATTTTCTTTGTTTAAAACCATGATGACCGCCATTGCTGGGCGACGTGACATCAGACTATTGAATCCAATTAAGAATTGTTTGACAGGCCTTTTCGTTGACTGGCAATTTATAAGCAAGGGGACAGAACAGGCTAAATTATAACAGGGATCTATGATGACCTTATTATTAAGTGCTACCCGTGGTGAAAAATAATAATACGGGATAAAGGTGATATGTAGCAGCTCCAGGCGCCTAACTGTGACCCAATTAATAACCCGGCCATCTGGTTGGTAGAAGACGAAAAAGATGCCTGCCTTCTGTTTATAATGATATCAATATTAATATGATTGTCTCATTATTGCAAATATTTTACTCGTATTATGGATTTCTCAGTACTCCTTTCTAATAATATACGTTGACAACGTGATCTAAGTAAGAGGTATACAATATTCAGGCTTCAAGCAGACACCATAATATTATATGTGTAGTCTAATCGTATAGTAATCCAAAGATATAAGATCGTCACTACAATTTGCTCATGGCCTAAAACAGATCTTATGCTTTAAGTGATCTGACAGATATTATAAACTTGATCTTCTTCACTAATGATGACAATATAATTAAGAGGCACCCGTTTGAATTCTCAGAAGAATGATTATTTAATTTTATCCTGCCTAAATTTTTTTAATTTCTTGCTTTCTCAACCTTTTTTGCAGGGCCTCTGATTGCCCATGTAGACTATTCACTTTACAAGCAAACGGGTCGGTTTCAATATGAAGTTCAGTAGAGTTAGTTTGTCCGACGACGACCTCCCCCCCCCCCCTCTTCCTCCCTCCCCTCGCCCCCATTCTTCCTCCCTCCCCTCGCCCCCATTCTTCCTCTTCACGGAGCAATAATTTGGTACTTGGGTCTGCTAGATTTGGCAGAAAGTATTTTGTATTTTCTCACGTCTTATGTATTTCTATTATCATATCATATCATATGTTATAGGGCAAAATAGGTTAAAATCCCTTGAATGCCCTTAATATTGATAGTAATGCCATAAATCTATTGATAACAGATTACAATAATGATAGACGTGGTAAAGATAGTATTTAAACTTAAATGTACTCGTGTATATGTGGTGTCTATTGTCCGGTAAATACTCCAGGGACTATAAAAATCGGCATTATGGACCATCTGGCTCTAAGTGACTTGCTTTTGTAAAACAGAAAATTATATGGACCCAGGTTTAGATACATATATCATGATAATATTTGCATGTAGGCATTGGCAAATAAATGGCTTTTGCAACATGCTAAACTAATCTATTTATTTTCCTTTCAGTGGCAGTGGTCATTGCCTTCTTCCTGTGCTGGGCTCCCTTCCACACGCAAAGACTTATGACCATCTATATTCATCCGGCAGACCACACTGATGTGCTTGTGACTGTCATGACATATTTGTTTTATATATCTGGTAAGTCAATACTCTTCAACAGTCGTAACGTCACTTCCTTCCTAATGACGCATGGCACCTTAGTAACACTGGCTCTAAACTATCGGAACAATGGCGGACGCCCGTATGAAATATTTCTCCGGCGAGCATAACATCGTTTTCAGGGGGAAAAAAAACATAAATTTGATCATGTTTTGACTTTTACACATTCTGATCACAAGGCATATGAAAAGTTCTAGCCAGCATAAAGAATAAAAAGTAATGATTTTCTTTGTTTAGAACAAAGATGGCCGCCGCTGCCGGGCGGCGTGACATCAGACAACTGAATCCTATTGGCATGATCTATATTCCCTTTCCGTGTGCTCGAGGTCATTGGTCACATTGCAAAGCGTGCTCAAAATGAGCCACATAGTGAAAAGTATTCACAGCTTTTGAAATATCCTACATCACGATTGGTCATTTTGTTCAGCTTAACACATGTGTATGTTTACAACTTTCATAAACAAAGCAGTGTGTTTACATTTGTTAAGATATATCCAATCGTTGGACCTCAACAAATCATGTGATTGATGAATCGGTTGGACGAAAACATGAATCGGTCCCATCAGAATGAAAGGATATAGATCGAAGATGACGTCACTCAGGTCTTTGTTATTGTTTTTTTTTTTGCCATCCGCGTTGATGAGTAATGCTCACTGAACTGTATTAACCCGACTATAAACGTTCATGGATACACACAATTTTGTGTGTTGGTCCGTTATACTTCCGGATGGCAATGTTATGAGCTTCGTAGCCAAGCGCATACTATCTATATTATTATTCGGTAGAAGGATGGCTATCTCTCGCCCCTTGAGTAAAGAGTGTCCGTGTAGACAGGAACATTAGGTGCAAGAAGGGCGGGCCCCTGACAAAATCAATCGTCGCCGTCGTCGTCATGATCATCATCAGCACACCATCATCACTATTGCTATTTTTTTCATGATAATCAATCTTATAATAACAATAATAATAATAATAATAATAATAATAATAATAATAATAATAATAATAATAATAATAATAATAATAATAATAATAATAATATATAATAATATAATAATAATATAATAATAATAATAATAATAATAAATAATAATAATATAATAATAATATAATAATAATAATAATAATAATAATAATAATAATAATAATAATAATAATAATATAATAATAATAATAATAAGTGATATTTTATTATTATTATTATTATTATTATTATTATTATTATTATTATTATTATTATTATTATTATTATTATTATTGTATTTTTATGATGATGATGATGATGATTATTATTATTATTATTATTATTATTATTATTATTATTATTATTATTATTATTATTATTATTATTATTATTATTATTATTATTATTATTATTATTATTATTATTATTATTATTATTGTTATTATTATTATTATTATTATTATTATTATTATTATTATTATTATTATTATCTATTTCATTATTATTATTATCATCATCATCATCATCATCATCATCATCATCATTCTTTGTATTGTCATTTTCATTCTTTTGTAATATAGATATCTATATTCGCACCCCTCCAGTTTTTACGCAATTACTCATTGGAACAAACGTAGAGAGCTGAAACCAATAGTAATTCTACTGAATTCCATGACTTCAAGATTTATGTTGACAAGAAACTCTCTCATAATATATGTACAAACAATACGATGAATGGCCTATCCGTATACCAGAAACATGTGGTCTTGTGGTATGGCACTCGCCTTCGGATCGGAAGGTCCAGGCTTCGAGTCTCGCTCTAAGCAGCGCATAGTGGAGTCCATGGAAAAGGATCTATACTCACATTCTCTCGCCGTACTCAGGTGTAAAATGAGTACCCACCTTTATCAACGTTGTCTCTGTGGGGAAAAAATATTAACAGAGCCTAGCATGCGTCATATCTCGTCCTTCATGTTATGTTTCTTTTGGCTTGTGACCTCCTTTAAAGTGCTTTGAGCACGATTGGTGGGTATTGCACCTTATAAATGCTTCAGAATTCTCAAGATGTAATGTTATGTTTTCTCAATTAAAATATAAAAGCTTAAACTGACTCTCAATAAATTCAGGTTTTAACCGACCCGACAATATACCGTTTTCAAGCGATGGGTCACAGTATTTGATATTATTTATTTATCTATTTATCTTTTTGTATTTTATTTATTTTCATTGTTTTCGAATCTATTTATTATTTTCTAATTTATTTATTTATAATAATAATAATAATAATACATGACATTTATAACGCGCATTTTCATCACTGGGTGATGCTCAATGCGCGAAACAATAATACAGTGACATTATTATACAAATGAAACATTATACAAACTACATCAACATAATATTATCATTATACAACAATGTAATAACTAAACATAAAGTCATTAATAC
Source organism: Berghia stephanieae (assembly GCF_034508935.2). Classification (NCBI taxonomy): domain Eukaryota; kingdom Metazoa; phylum Mollusca; class Gastropoda; order Nudibranchia; family Aeolidiidae; genus Berghia; species Berghia stephanieae. Next base: position 10,409,257 of record NC_088362.1, read on the forward strand.
AAGATATGTTATAATACATCCACATGCTATGTCAAATACGGAAATAATATAAAATAATGATATAATAACATAAACTAAATTAACATTCATATTGGGGTCAAATTACAAAGATGCATTAATCAAGATGTGTTTTAACAAAGAGATGGTGTTTTAACTTTGATTTAAATATTGATAAGGACTGCGCTTCTCTTATTCTTTTAGGAAGAGAGTTCCAGATGGAAGGATTGAATTTATCAATTCATTGATTTATTTATTTATCCATTCACTTATTTATCCACTAACTTAAATATGTATATATTTATTTATTTATTGATCCATTTACTTATATATATATATATATATATAATATATATATATATATATATATATATATATATATTATATTTTATTTTCCATTGGTTGCCTTGTTTTATTATTAATGTTACTGTTTTAAGCTATAAATTAGAAATTCTAAGTTAATGTATAACTTGTAATAGCAATTTACTAAAAATAAACTTTTGGAATTAAAGAGTGGTATCAATTTTTACTTAAAATCCCCAGGTGTTTTGTACTTTTTCAACTCCACGTTGAATCCTATTCTCTACAACGTCATGTCCAAACGGTATCGCAAGGCCTTCAGGAGGACATTGCATCGATGTATCAAAGGCAAACACAGCGATTACAGGTATAGAAAGAACGAAGTTGACGTCACTCAGTTTGTTTTTGTTATTATTTGAGACAATCATTCATTTTAGCGATTAGTTCTCAGTATAATATAATATCAATCAGATTATAAACGCTTGAGGTTATACACAGTTTGTTTTTTTTTTTTTGTTTTTTGTTTGTTTGTTTTTTGTTTTTTTTTTTGTTTTTTTTTTTTTTTTTGTTTTTTTTTTGTTTTTTGTTTGTTTGTTTTTTTTTGCGCTGGTACGTTATATCCAGTTGGCGGATGTTGTTTTTATAATCTCTAAACGCATGTCATTAGTTTGCAATTGCTTGCATTAAAGCATTTGATCATTTTTGCTTTTAAATCTCAAATTGTGGAGCAGGCACTGGTGTAAGAAACATATCTTTAAAAAGTCTGTATGAAACAATACCAGATAAAGCAAGAACAATAAATACCAGAAGAAAATACAACCCAAGATTGTAGGACTATGTGATCTTGTGGTATGACATTCGCTTTTGGATCGGAAGGTCCTGGGTTCGAACCTCGCGCTCGGCGCATAGTTGAGTCCTTGGAAAAGGCTCTTTACTCACATTCTCTCACCGTACTCAGGTGTAAAATGAGTACCTGGCCGTTAACAGCGTTGTCTTTGTCCGAAAAATTGTAATATCGCCTAACAGGCGGCATGTCCCGTCCTACATGTTAAATGTTGCTGTTAACCAGGGACCCCTTGTGAAGCGCTTTGAGCACACTCTGTTGATATTGCGCTATATAAAGCTCAATTTAAACAAAAAAAATTAAAGATGAATCTGCCCTCCCCTGTCGAGGAAGACTTGATATTTTGGGGATATTTTTTTCTTGTCATTTTCTATCTGGCATTTACTTCATATTCACTTTTACAGATCGTTATTTTGTTGTGAAAGCGCTGTGAGCAAGTTAGGTGGATATATTGCACTTTATAAATGCTCAAACTTTCTGTTGTGTGTGTGTGTGTGTGTGTGTGTGCGTGTGTGTGTGTGCGCGTGTGTGTGTGTGTGTGTGTGTTTGTTGGGTTTTTTTTTTTTTGGAGATTTTTAGCGAGCGGAATAGTCAACAAAAATAAAATGGAAAAGAAGATTTATTTTACTTTTTTTAAAAAGATATGAGGTGAACATGTCATGTTTTCCGTTTGTCAACAAATACGATGAAGCAATATCGAAATAAACTGTTTTCGTCCAACGTATACAAATTGTTTGGTTTTTTACAAGTTTGAGATCGATACGATAGAAAAACTAGGAAAGAAAATGCGATTCCGGTTATTTTATACTGTGATTTTCCTCCACACGGTAGAATTACTGTGGGTTCCGTGATAGTTTGATCATATTAAGCACGGCCTCTGACGAATTGGTATCAGTTTTGAGAACGTCTGTCGGCAGTGTGAAATTGAGTCTTTGGAATAAATTCTTTTCATTATCCTCTCACCATACTCAAGTATAAAATGGGTAGTGGACAAAACAGACAGAAAAATACACAAGAGAAATCACCTCATTCCACCCGCCCCCCTCCTCTCCAAATAAAAATAGTATATCTTGTCAGGGTATTGAAACTTAGAACTTGTGATGACTGAAGAGATTTTGCTACCATTACGCCACAGAGGTCAGCCAATATTAGATTTGTATTGGGTTGATGCTTATATTCTTTACATTGGTACTTTTTCACTGTGAACTCTTTTTTGCACCATTATTGCAAACAAACATTGAAAACTTAAGGATAAGGACGAGGGTAGATATAAGAGTATCTCCATAATTTGTTATGAAGTTATGAAACTGAAAAATAAAGTGTCAATTTGGTATATTTTTTGCCGTACTCGGAAAAAAATATTTTTTTTATATTTTGGCCAGAAAACTCGTCCTTCAAATATTGATCGATTAAAATTACCCTTATCTTGCATAAAACTATCAAACCTGGGCCTTCCGTGAATTCTCGGGTACGACACTTTTAGGTCAGGCGAGGTTCATTTTAATCGATCCATATAATTTGAAGGATGAGTTTTCTGGCCAAAATTTTAAATGCGTGTTTTTATTCTCAGATTATGTGAAGTATAGGTGAAAGTTTAAATCCTCATCTTTTCGTGTTCAATGTTTGTTTTTGTTTTAACTCACTCAACCCTAACAACGACTATATCCGTAGTTTACCCGGGTTACTTTTACCCCACGCCTACTCATTACATTTTTCTGAGACAAAATATAGGCGTAGTATCAAAGCTAATGTTTTTAGTTTTTACGTGTTAATGGTAGTTGAATAAAACTATCTATGTACATGCTCAGTTTTAATACATTTTTTTTCCAATTTTGAAAAGTAGCAAAAATCTCTAGGATTGAGTGAGTTAATGATCTAAGGAGGGTTCCGCAGCGAAAAATTGCTAATCTGTGGATAAGAATATATAAGCACGAAATCGTCCCTAGATATCAGGTAACCTCCTGGTATAATGTTAGATTATCGGTAATCAGAAGGTCTGAGGTTTGTTCCCGGATTGAAGAAGGCGATTCGTTTGGAATATCTTGTATTTTATATTTCTTTCTGTTGTCCCTAGCATTATTGTTGCACGATTTTTAAAAACACATTTTCAGATATCATTGCAAAATAAGTGCCTGGCCGATGAAAGCGTTGTTTTTAACGGGGAAAAATGTAATGGACTGCCCCGTCCTTGGTGAATAGTTTTGCTGGAGAATCATTGCAAAGCGTTTTTAAAACAATAAGTGGATATTGCTCAATAGATAGTTCGAAGATGACGTCACTTAGGTCTTTGTTATTGTTTTTTGCCCTCCGCGTTTATGAGTAATGCTCACTGAAATGTATTAACCCGACTATAAACGTTCATGGATGCACACAGTTTTGTGTGTTGGTCCGTTATATTTCCGGATGGCAATGTTATGAGCTTCTTAGCCATCTATACAAAAAGTAACGTTTTAAAAGATGAATGATGTTTATTTTTATCGTCATTTTTTTACCGGGCTCATATTTTTAGTAATACGAATTGTTTATTTTTTACCGCAGAACACTGTGAAAAATTCAAATGTAGAACTACGGTCTTTTAAATTAAAACGTAGGGGTTCTTAAGGTAGTATTAATATTTTTTTTCATTCTGGTGATGTTGTTGCAAATTCGTTTAAAAAATAATAAAAATAGGATTCAGAGATTATGATGAGCTGATGATTGAGAAGCTGAAGGCTAGGCGCTTAGATTATTGATGTTAGACCAACACAACTGAAACAAAGTGAAAACGATATGAATATGTCTAAATTGTGGGTGTATGTATGTGTGCGTGGGCGCATGAGAGAACGAGAGGAAAATAGATCGAAAGAATGGTAGATAGATTGATAGATAAATAGATAGATAGATAGATAGATAGATAGATAGATAGATAGATAGATAGATAGATAGAAGATAGATCGATAAATAGATAGATAGATAGATAGATAGATAGATGGTTATATTGATAGATAGATATAGAGATAGATAGACATAAAATTATAAAAAACAAAAACCATGATAAACAGAACTATTTATAAAAGATTTCAAGTATAATACTGATGAAAGAGAATGCTCGAGACAATATTGTCGAAGTTGATCATAATTATACATGAAATATTTAAAAGATAGATAGATAGATAGATAGATAGATAGATAGATAGATAGATAGATAGATATATAGATAGATAGATAGATAGATAGATAGATAGATAGATAGATAGATAGATAGATGGATAGATATTTTGATTGATTGATAGATCGTTAAACATGTTGATAGATAGAGAGAGAGATAACGAGAGAGAGAGAGAGGGAGAGAGAGAGAGAGAGAGAGAGAGAGAGAGAGAGAGAGAGAAGAAAAGGAAGTAAAGAAATGTCTGTTGAATATTTTAGTTATCAAAGTATAACTTATACCGAGTGTTACTAAACAACCATTTTTATTCCATATTTATGGACAATAAAGCTCTTTTACTATCGAAGGCATAAAACATTACTATAATAACATAACATTTTCCTTCCACCATTCTGTTTCTTTAAAACGCTATAATTCGTCATGGAGATAAAGATAAAGGGAGTAAATCTGACTCATGAATGAACAACACAAAACAAACGACGTTTCGGCCCTTGGCCTTTTTCAAGTAAACATAGAAAAAAAAAGGCCAAAGGCCGAAACGTCGTTTGTTTTGTGTTGTTCATTCATGAGTCAGATTTACTCCCTTTATCTTTATCTCCATGAAGAATTATAACGTTTTAAAGCGATAAACAGAATGGTGGAGGGAATATGTTATATTATTATAGTAATGTGTCATGGATTTAATTGTAAAAGATCCTTATTGTCCTATAAATATTGCAATTTGTTATTGAGGTACACTTGATATAACGTTGTATGATAATATTCGACAGACATTTCTCTTCTTCCTTTTCTTATTTTTCTCTACCTATCTATCAATCTGTCAATATCAATATCTCCATTTTATTGACTCATTTAGGTACCTCTATTTATTAGTTATACTTCTTCATTCCAGTGAGACCAGCATCTTCAGATCCAACCAAGGGAACACTTCTATAACCGTCTACACCAACCACCGGTTCCAGATCAGGGATCAGCAAGGTTCTGTCAACGAGGAAATGACTGGACTCAACAGTTCAACAAATGTCTGAGACCAACAACGATGACCACGTTTCACCCAAATGTCACAACCATAATGTTACATCTCACCCACCCAAAATGTCACAACCATAATGTTACATCTCACCCACCCAAAATGTCACAACCATAATGTTACATCTCACCCACCCAAAATGTCACAACCATAATGTTACATCTCACCCACCCAAAATGTCACAACCATAATGTTACATCTCACCCACCCAAAATGTCACAACCATAATGTTACATCTCACCCACCCAAAATGTCACAACCATAATGTTACATCTCACCCACCACGATAAACTAGAATTATAAATCGAGAAGAGGTGGATTTGTTGTTTTTGTTGTTTTGGTTTCTTTTGTTTTTTTTAAGGGGCGGTTTGGGTCTTTTCTAAAAAAAAAATGCTAATTACCTATATTGGGCGGTTTTAATCATTCTGTATCGTCAATATAGGTTAAAAAACAACATTTATGGTGAAAAATTTTAATTTTCTGTGTTGATACCCATTTTGCGATCTAATTTGTGGGTCTGACATAAAAAAATATAACAATCTTGTGGCAAACGTTCCACAAAAACGAATGAAGGAATGACCTCCATATTCTTCCCTCTTGTCAACATTGTACTATAGTGTGTCACCATAGAGAGATTTTACGGCTTTAGCTTATGGAATTTTTATTAGATCATTACAAAGTTGAGAATCAAAATGTTATGACAAAATTGATGTAAAAAATTCAGAATTAGGATTATAAGTTAAAGTTCACAAATCTTATCAAAAAAATCTCTCTATGGTGACATAATACATTATCTCTGTGATAACTGTGGAAATTTTCAGACAATTTAATTGAATAGATTCTGAGAAACGTTTGACACAGTTTCCCATACCCTTAGTAACATTACATTTTGAGAAAATAGCAAAATGGCTTCCCGTTTTTCACAGATTTCTTACTACCTGTGCCATTTTCGACCGTGTATTTCGTGCCTTTATAGTCTACTTTAAGAATTTGGACTTCAATTATATTATTTCTAAGATAATAAAATATAATTTTCCACCAAAATCTCAAAATCAAATTTTTGAAGGTTTTTCCTAATAATTAGACCCAAACCGCCCCTTAATCCAAAGAAGCCCCAGGTTTGAGAGTTTTTTCTCCAAGATGATGGTTATTTCAATCGATCGACAGTTGAAGTACGGTGGGTGACCGTTAACCTGGATATAAAACTGTTGTGAAGACAATCAGACACAATTGAATAATCGGCATGATCTATATTAATTTTCCATGTGCTCGAGGTCATTGGTCACATTGGAATATGTGCTCAAAGTGACCCACATAATGAAAAGTGTTCACAGTTTTTTTAAATCACGATTGGTCATTTTGTTCAGCTTGACACATGGGCATGTTTACAACATTCATAAACAAAGCTGCGTGTTTATATTTCTGAAGAAATATCCAATCGTTGGACAGCAACAAATCATGTGATTGATGACTTGGTTGGACGAAAACATGAATATAGATCGCTCCCATTAGGACCCACAGTCATTAGACTAAACAATAACAAATTACATTCTAGTCATAGATTTATTTTTCAAATAAACGCTTCATTATGCTAGCAGAGACGAATACCTGTGTGTGTGTGTGTGTGTGTGTGTGTGTGTGTGTGTGTGTATTTATGTATAAGGTCACTCACGTATTGTTTGCCAATACCATTGTTTCTATGTCCTCCAGTTCGTCATTGTATCGGCAAAAAATACGCGAGTGGCCTTATTTATTTGTATATTATCGAGCACTCTCGTACCTACAAGTATTCAACAACACTCATATATATATATATATATATATATATATATATATATATATATATATATATATATATATATATATATATCAATAAAAAAATTGATACGGCGCACAACTATACTGAAAGATTTGAAAAATAGAAATGTATTTTTTACAGATAGATAAACAGATAACTTGATTTCCTTTTATAATTTAAAGTCAGTTTGAAAGTTCGTTAAGTCAAACAGATATCATAAAAAATTTACCGAAGACACTAACATCTCATGGCCACACCCTCAACTCTATCTGTCCAGTAGAGTCCTTACTTCCGTTGTGTTGATTTAGCGGTGATCAGTGTTGTTATGTAGTAGTGTGTTCTCATTGCGTGTATGTTTATATGTGTGCGTGTGTGTGTATGTGTGTGTGTGTGGTGTATACATGTGTGTGTGTGTGTGTGTGTGTTTTGGAATGTGGTTGCGTGGAAGAAAAAAAAGGAGGGGGGGGGGGGGGGAGGGTGTCCATCAAGTAGAGAAATTCCGAGGAGGTGGGGGGGGGGGGTGGGGGTGTGTGTTTGTTAGGAACTGTCAGATTGGCATTTTTCAGCAAATCGTGGCATTCATAGTGATATAATTTACTTGATCACATGACGCTATTCGGATTTACAGAAATTTTTAACAAGTTTCACCGATTAACAACATCAACTAATATTACTGCTGATATTACTGTCGTTTTTATGCCATCGATGTGATAATTATTGCCCTGGGAAATATTTAGTTAAACATTTCGGCAAACTGTCAATTGGTTCTGTCTAGCTTCTAGCCCGAACAAACCAAACGTAGACAGGTTCCGGGACTTGATATTTTTTCGCGTCCGCTTCAGATTCTCATTTGACCTCACATAAGTAAAGGGGAGACATTCCGAAAGCTCCTACATCCCCAGTATTCATTCAATTTCTATTTTCAACGTTGATCATTTGTCAGGCGTTTATTTATTCAATTTGTCATCATATAAAAGCGTTTTAAAAACTTTAGAACAAACCTTGATAGATTTATGAAAGTTTAAAATTTCCTAATTTGACCATTGTTTTGAATCTCGGCCGCCATTTTAATATGTGAAGTATTGAACGTAGTGCAAAGCACTCCCAAGTAAAGCGTGGTAAAGACTTGCGACTTATTGATATTGATATCTACTGACTGATAAACTAAAATCATGTCGAATAAAGCATGGCAGCGACGACAAGCACATCGATGAAAATGTGCATCTAATCGTAATCAAGCTAATCAAGAAAATGATTCTGGCAATATCGAATGAAAATAGTTCTTTCCCGCGAAATTGCGGGCTTTTTACTAATATATATATATATATATATATATATATATATATATATATATATATTCTGCACAATGCGCACAGAGCGCATCTGTCTGAGTTAAATCAAGAATAAAGTGTTTTGAGAGCTGATTTAATTTATCTGATATATCTATTTCGTTGTGTGAATGAACGATTGAATTGTGTTATCTATCTATGTACGAATTGAAGCTTAAAGGAAAATTGTGTAAACTATGTACAAATTAAAATAAAAGTGTAAATGGAAATTTTGTAATTAATGTACAGTTTAAAGTTTAAATAAGAATCTTTTTTTTCCTTGTTGTATTATGTCTTTTTATAAAATCGTATGTTTGTCCTCGTGACTCCTTTTCAACCAGACCCTTTTTAAATGGACTTTATTTAATTTATTATCCCATTCATTAACCACTTACCAACGATATTAACTCAAACTGAGTTTTTTTTGTTTAAAAAGACTGTGACCGTAGCTATCGTCAACTTATAGCCTGACACAAGAACCGTAGCCATCGTTTACTTATAGCCTGACACTGAAACCAAGTGTGGTTTAGTAGAGCTCATGGAAACAAGTTAATTCATTGGTTGAACTATTGAATACAACTCACGATTTGTTTTCTTTTGTGGCAAAAGACTGGCATTTTGACGTCATTTTTTGTTCAGTGGCAGGCCATAACTTGAGTATTATATAAACATATTAAACAGGACCGCACAAAGCAACTTAAAGAAAAATACATTTTAAAAAAACATCCCAAAACATCAGCCTAGATACCTCGAGTTTTTAACTAATGAATGTTATTGTTTACTGGAGACACATTCAATTGTGTTATGAGCACATATATTATTATTATTATTATTATCATTGTTATTATTATTATTATTATTATTATTATTATTATTATTATTATTATTATTATTATTATTATTATTATTATTATTATTATCATTATTATTATTATCATTATCATCATCATCATTATTATTATTTTATTATTATTATTATTATTATTATTATTATTATCATTTATTATTATTTTATTATTATTATTATTATTATTATTATTATTATTATTATTATATTATTATTATTATTATTATTATTATTATTATTATTATTATTATTATTATTATTTTATTTTTTAAAAATTATTATTATTATTGTATTATTGCATACCAAGTTTAAAGATAATTTTTTTTCGTTTTATCTGTTTGATTCTTGTTTTTGTTTTTTGTTGTTTTTTTTTTTTTTTGGGTGTTGTTTTTTTATTTTGTTGTTTTTATTTTCTGTTCATGTACATGAAAAAGTATATTATTAAATCGACCTCATTGAAAAAAATCCTTGAACCGTTCAAAATAATACAATTCTACAATAAAATTGCACATATAGTATCGTATTTCAGTTTGTAAATTTTGTATAAATGGTTGATTTATTGATTGGATTGAAATTCAACAATGTTATATTATGGTTAATAATGCCCGTTCCCCCCTTTTTGTGAGTAGCCTATAATAACGATTTGAGATAAAATAAACTTGAAGATGATTGCTCACTAAGTAGTTAATGCCTTAATTAATTAGTTGTTTTTTATTCATTTATTTATTTATTTTAAAATGATTTCTTATTTATTTGGTGTTTATTTATTTATCATTTATTTATTATTTTATTTACTGATTTGTTTGTCTGTTTGTTTGTTTAGTTTTTTTCAGACTTGTACGGCTATGTGGTCTAGTGGTATGATACTCGCTTTCGGAATGGAAGGTCCTGGGTTCGAGCCTCGCTCGGCGCATAGTTGAGTCCTTGGAGAAGGCTCTTTACTCACATTCTGACACTGTACTCAGGTGTAAAATGAGTACCTGGTCGTTAACAGCGTTGTCTCTGTCCGAAAAAAATATAATATCGCCTAACAGGCGTCATGTCCCGTCCTACATGTTAAGTTTTGCTGTTAGCCAGGGCCCCCTTGTAAAGCGATTTGATCACGCTTAGTGGATATTTCTCTATATAAAAGCTCATTTTAAAGCTCATTTTTAACACGAATCAAAATTATTCTAAAGCACAACAATAAGTCTCACATCTCGATGGCCCATATGCGTCCTTTACGTCCATGCTTTAAGCAATTTACAATATTATAACAAATGGGCCAAATCTAATTTATCATAATTTATATTCCCGCAGAGCCATTGGGCCCATAAAGTCGGAGTTTATCCCGGATTCTATAGCGTGTTTATCACTCAAACACAATAGCAGTAATTTCTTGCCACACTTAACTTCTTTTGTAAACGTGCTCTACAACACACTGTTCATATTTTTTTTTAAATTTCAAGATGTACAAAAGAAAGTTTAATAAGAAAAATGTTGGTTGTATAGTAACGAATGTGACTTTTTTCCCTATAGTTCGTAAGGAGAAGGTTAAGGGTTGAGATTTCATGCTTATTTCAGTTTGAAAAATCGGGTAATAATGCTATAGTCCGACGTCAGTGGCAATTCATTCGCTGAAAGTTTTTCACACCCTTGGTCAATTCATCTGTCGCTGACGAATCAAAATGCGGCAGATGGGATTCGCCTATGGTCACTTGCAAAACAATCAAAACAAAACAACCCTACATTTATGAAGTTGTTCAGCTCAGATTATACATTTTTTCAATATATCAATGTTGAATTCATAGAGGTTTAAGTCAAGTTAAATGTGAAAGATGACATTCTCGGAGCTAGGAAACACAATATTGAGGTAATTGTAAATATCATGTGAAATAAAAACAGTTTGGTTTACTTTGCTGGTTTCGAGCCTCGCTCGGCGCGTAGTTGAGTCCTTGGAAACGACTCTTTACTCATATTGTCTCACCGTCCTCAGGTGTAAAATGAGTACATGATCATTAATAGAGTTGTCTCTGTCCGAAAAAAAATTAACATCGTCTAACAGGCGTCATGTCTCGTTCTACTTGTTAAGTATTGCTGTAGGTCAGGGATCCTTTGTAAAGCTCTTTGAGCACGTTTAGTGGAAATTTCGCTTTATAAAAGCTCATGTTTAATTATTTATATATTTTTTTTCGGTAGAATATTCATTCCATCATCAATAGGTTAGAGTTTGTGTCTGTAGTCATACAAACATAGGCATTCTTCTTTCCCAGTGTAATTTGTAGGTAGAATTCTCTCCCATGTAGTATATCTGAACATGTAACAAAAGTCTGACGTCAAAAGACTGGTTGTAGTCTTATTGTAATACGCTTCAACAGTCGTAACGTCACTTCCTTCCTAATGACTCATGGTAACTTAGTAAAATAGATAGTTATGCCACCTTATGATTCAAGTGTACCGTATTCATTACTAGTCCTCCAAAGGACAGGTTGCATACACATTTCCGAAGAGTTTGGAATCGGAAGAGTAGAAGGTGTGATACCATGACTTCTCTGCCCTATTTATATATAGAATTCACTTCCTTGCAATATTTCTGAATTGTTTAGCCTTTAGAACTGTACAAGCCTATACCAACCACATTTACACAATGTCGCATAAATCTTTTAAATTAAATTTAGCTTTTATATAGCACAATATCCACTAAACGTGCTCAAACCGCTTTACAAGGCGTTCCAGCCCAACAGCAACATTTAATATGTAGGACAGGACATGACGCCTTTTAGGCGATATTATAATTTGTCTTCGGACAGAGACAACGCTGTTAATGGCCAGGTACTCATTTTACACCTGAGTACGGTGAGAGTTATGAGCCTTTTCCAAGGACTCAACTATGCGCCGAACGAGGCTCGAACCCAGGAGCTTCCGATTCGAAAGCGTGTGTAATTCCACTTGACCACATCGCCACATCTTTTAACTCTGAAGCTGCCGCAGTAATGGATTGGATGAGATTGGATTGGAATATTATTTCATTGCTTAGAGAGCTTTACACCGTTGATTTGAGCCTATCTATTAAGTATTCGCATAATAACTAATAATGTGATAATTTGTTTATGGTTGTTCCCATTAAAACCTAACAATATTTTTTTTTAAACATTGCGTTATGTTCAATCAAAATTTTGATCATTCTATATCCTTGAAGATATGAGTTTCAAAATAGATACTATCTTTATTCGAAATGAGTAGCTAGCTTATTCACATTATAATACACCATATAAACTCGGTGTTTCGTTGTCGGGCCAATCTTATAATGTTCGCAATCGGTCAAAAAATCAAGTCCTTAATGGAAGATTTAGAAATAATTATTTATAAGCCCATATTCTTTTTCTTCTTCTTCTTCCTGTTATTTTTTTTCTACTTCGTTCTCGAGAAACATTAGAAACCTCAAATTTGAGAACCGAACTACAGATCATGCTTTTAAAAGAAATTGACACTAAAGAATGACGTTGATGAAGGATTCTTGAATGTAGATATGATATAATGAGTTTCGGTACTTGAGTATGATGTATTACAAGTACAATTTACAAAATGGAAAATTGCATTTTAAAAATAATTATAACACCAAAAATGAAATTTCTAAAACAACCAGAGCTTAAACAGCATTACTTTGCTCCTATCCAGAGAGACGAGAGAAAAAGTGTCTATAAAAGGTCAATCAAAGAATTAACCTCAATATCTCTGACGTTTTATGTTATGTTTACTGGCCTTCTGAAGCAACTTTTTTTGCCTAAAGCACGCCGTTTTCGTGGCAATAATATTGATTCAGAATATTATAACACTATTGGCAAAAGAATACAATGTACATTTCTGATGATATCTGAATAAGACGGGTTTTGAATAAGACCCGACGCCCTATACGTTCCCCATAGCATTTAATCAGTAGACGTAGACCACAATACCCTTGAGTGTTCTCCGGAAACAGTATCAATATCAAGGTCAGCTGAAAGAAACCCTTGGGAAATATTAAGAGAAATAAATATATAGATGATTGATAGATAGAAAGATAGATAGATAAATAGACGGATAGATAAAATGGGAGGGTAAGAGAGAGAGAGAGAGAGAGAGAGAGAGAGAGAGAGAGAGAGAGAGAGAGAAAGAAAGAAAGAGAGAAAGAAAGAAAGAAAGAGAGAGAGAGAGAGAGAGGGAGAGAGAGACAGGGAGAGAGAGAGGGAGAGAGATAGAGAGAGAGATAGAGAGAGAGAGAGAAAGATAGAGAGAGAGAGAGAGAAAGAGAGAGAAAATCAAAAAGGTTGATAATTTTTTTTTTCTTCAGCGGTCGTTCAAAGAAAAATATCCCAAAAACCAAAAAAAAAAAAAAAAGATTACGATTCTCTCTTACGAAATATGAATTTGCAACACATCGACCTTCAAGCACGTGAAGTAGCCACTAACTACTCATTCGGCTGTTTTGTATCAAGGTCTTGCTTCGTGTGTCTTGCCTTAGGACAGAACATTATTTTGCTAATAATCCAATTTACATATTTACATATGAAATGCTAGACCTTCATAACCATATGGAAATCAGAGGAGAAAAACCAACAACAAACCAAAATAACAATCGACTGACAGGAGGTGAGTTGATTAAATAGCGGTATAGACATTTTGCCTCATAACCCTTTATATTGGCAAAATAAAAAAAAAAGGTAGAACAATAAATATATTCGTGTTTGTGATGCAAGAGAAAAAGATTCTAATGATTTATGGGGGCAGGAAGGGGGGTGGGTTGGTTTGTTTATTGTTTGTTTGTTTTTTGAGGGGTTTTTTTTTTGTTTTTTTTTTTTGGGGGGGGGGGGGGGGTAGGTCGAATTTTATGGACAGGCAGAATTAATAACGTGATGTTAACATTGGAGTGTCAGACTAACATAGCGGTATGGCTATTGGCCATTTTGCCTGTTGAGATCTTAAAAGATAAGAGGCCGGAAACCAGACACCGATATTGCCGTCCGGCGTTTATAAAACTGAGTTCTACTATCACGCTTGTGACAACTCTTATGTTGACCTAATAAAACGTGCCCTAAAAGGGAAGATTAAATAAAAACAAAAACAAAAATAAAGAAAGAAGAAGCAAAAGAGAGGTCTCGTCTTTTAAAAACAATGGCACCAGCGACAGCAGCAAAAAAAATATAATTTCGATCACAGAAAAAGACTTTTTTTTCAATTTTCTTCAGATTTCCCTATTTTCATTTCGAGTCAACTCTTGTCTTTGCCGAGTATTTTAGGATTATTTCTTGAAATAACATAGAGTTCCCAACACAAAAATTGGAATTTAAACACATTCAAAAGTAATATGCACATATTATATATATATATATATATATATATATATATATTTTATATATATATATATATATATATATATGTATATATATATATGTATATATATATTATACATATATTTATATATATATATATATATATATATATATATATATATATATATATTATATAAACGCAATATCTACTCGAAGTCTCAATGCGGTCTCTAATGCTTGTCACTAAATCAGCGACATATTAGTGCTCAGTTTAAATTGATCCCGCCTTTTAAAAAAAGGAGAACCCTCGATGACTAACGCTAAGAAGAAAGTATGTTTTGAGATTTCTATGTAAATAAAAATAAAGGATCAAATATATACCCCAAAAAAAAGAATTAAAAGGGTTTTGTCATCATGGTCCCTGTGGTTGTCGTGGTATTGGTGGTTCAGTTCCATATCTTTTCCCTAAATGTTGGTGGTATGTGTAGGCGTCCTTCCGTAGCCATCACTGGCTTATTGATAGTTCGAAGATGACGTCCTCAGGTCTTTGTTATTGTTTTTTCCATCCGCGTTTATGAGAAATGCTCACTGAACTGTATTAACCCGACTATACACGTACATGGATACACAGAGTTTGTGTGTTGGTCCGCTATACTTCCGGTTGGCAATGTTATGAGCTTCTCAGCCAAGCGCATACTATCTATAGATAGTTCAAAGATGACGTCATTCAGGTCTTTGTTATTGTTTTTTGCCATCCGCGTTTATGAGTAATGCTCACTGAACTGTATTAACCAGACTATAAACGTTCATGGATACACACAGTTTTGTGTGTTGGTGCTGTATACTTCCGGATGGCAATGTTATGAGCTTCCTAGCCAAGCGCATACTATCTATAGCCTGACACTAGAACCCACTAAGGACTTGTAGTTTGACGTCATTTTTAGGTTTGTGCAGCTTCTAGTAAGTTGTCGTAAGTAGGGCTCAGGGAAACAAGTAATTCCGTTTGATTGAACTATTGAATACAACTCACGATTTGTTTTCTTTGGTGTCCAAAGACTTGTCATTTGACGTCATTTTTGGGTCAGTGTCGGGCTATAAGTTAACGTTGGCTACGGACGGTCCTTCCCAGTATCGCCTCGCTTGGTGGTCGACGGGGCAGCCCAATGTAAATGCTCAATCCATGCAACAACTAGGAGGTGTTGACTGGATAACGAGGTGTTCTTGGACAACCTGACAGACCATTGTAGGAAGTAAGTAGGGACCTACAAGGAGCCCTGAGGGAGTATCTAGGGATGTCAGGGACCCTCTGTAAAGCGTTTTAAGCACGTTTAGTAAATATTGCACTGTATAAAAGCTCACGCTATTTTTTTTGTTACATATTTTTTTAAAAGCAAGATGAGCTATAACAAAGATTGTTCATCAAATTTTCTGATGCACAAAATAAATCTATTGAAGAAAAATATTTATTGAATTGCAACAAATGTGACAATTTTCCCATTAGGGACTGACAAAACGATATGCCTGACTATAAAAAAATGAGTCTCTTTATTAGGCCGGAGTAAAGTTTGTGTTTATAATGGGCGGATTATAAATCTTTTACTCAATCAATTATGAATCACCGAGTCAATCATGTATTTTATCGGAAAAACAAGATGAATGAAAACCGACTTTAAGACATTTAAGATCAAAATGATCAGAACCATGACTAAAGGCTCGATCAACCGCCTCTGCGCGCTGTATGACCTTGAGCAAGTCACCTCGTCCTAGCTCAATTAGCGGCGCTGCACTGCGGCGGACGCCTGGGTTGTCCCAGTCTTCCCGTGGAATAGACCCTAAAGACAAATTTCCCCTTGGGGATGAATGAAGGGAATTGTATTTTTATTTATATTTTATTTTATTTATTGATTTAAACAAACAGCAATATGTAACATGCAGAACGAGACAGGACGCCAACATAGACAACGCTGTTAACGACACGGTACTCATTTTATTCCTTAGTAAGGTGAGAGGAATGTGCTTTTTCCAAGGACTCAACTATGTGCCCAGCGAGGCTCGAACCCAGGACCGTCCGATCCCAAAGTGAGTGTCATACAACATAACCACATAGCAGCAACGGGAAAAGATGATAATTCAATACAGCTCTTAATGCATCACGGGACTTAGAACAAGGTTGATTCTCAAAAATATAAACTTGAGTATAGATATAGCCCAATATCCACTAAACGTGCTCAAAGCGCTTTACAAGAGATCCCTAAAAAAAATTAAAAATTGAGCTTTAATATAGCGCAATGCCAACATCAACATTTAACATTTAGGACGGGACATGACGCCTGCTAGGCGATGTTATAATTTTTTTGGACAGAGACAGCGCTATTAACGGCCAGGTACTCATTTTACACCTGAGTGCGGTGAGAGAATGTGAGTAAAGAGCCTTCTCCAAGGACTCAACTATGCGCCGAGCGAGTCTCGAACCCAGGACCTTCCGATCCGAAAGCCAGTGTCATACCACAAAACCACATAGCCTCACAGTCCTCCATCCCTAACCAACAGCAACATTTAACACACACGACCAGAATCGCTGGTTCATTTTTTAAATTATTATCTTCCACTTACAGATCATCAGGACGTGTCTACAACGTACAATGGTATCCAGACATGGAGATTATTATTCTACTAGCCATTGCCGCCAAAATGATTGTTGTCGCTACCATGTTGATGTTGGTACGTCCTCATCTCGTCCCACCCGGACCACGCCTACTTCCGGTCATTGGTAACCTTTACCAAGTATACAACCAAGATCTCAGGGCACTCTTCCAAAGATATAGACAGGTTTACGGGGATATATTCAGGTAATATAAAGTCGTTCTTCAGAGTCCTGTATGTTACAGTGAATGACATAATCAGTCGGAAGGTGAACATTTTGGATTTGTATTATTTTGTATTTTCTGAAAGCTTGTTCTCCCCAGAGCATTTTAATCTTTATTTGAAGTAAATCAGGTGATTTTTCATGAAGCTATGGTCAGATGTATGGGAGAGGTATCCAGCAACATTTCTCAAATTTCATACTTTTTCAACTTGAATAGCTGTAAAAAATATTTAGAAGTGAATTAAACTTTGGTATTTCCCAAAGATGTACAAAAACGGTTGATTTCATCATTTATGACAAGAACTCATTTTGGATAAAAATTGACCTTCTAACTAAACTTGGCAATATCTCAGTTAAAACCTTTTCACCATTCGTCTGATTATGTCATTCACTGTAACATATATCCCATATATCCTGAGTTATCCCGATTTCAATAGCGCCAAATGGATTATACTAATGACTATTTTGCTTCTCTTTGAATAGGACGCTATAACATTGCAAAGTACTTTCCGCCAGATGCAACAAACCCAGTTACTGAATAATTGCTTGGTGAACACAAGGTTAGTGACAAATCTCGCCTTTACATGGGATTGACCTTGTTTCCTTTGTATTTGAAGTGTATGCTCTACCCGTTTTTTGAGTAATGAATGTTATTAATAAAGAGAACAAGAAATCAAATGCCACGATGACGATGTTCTTGAAAGAGGGTCATTAAAAAAAGATAGAAAAGGTGGTGGTGGTGGGAGGGGGGGGGGGGGGGGGGTGGTCAGTGGACTGTGACCTAATTCAAGATCATAAAAACCCATAATGTTGATGAGAATGATGACGCTATTGACATCCGCTGATTGTTGACAACTTTGTTCTTCTTTCATTGATAGACATTGTGATTATAGTCAGGTCTTAGCAATAAAGATGAAGACACAAAAAAAAAATGAAAAAAACAAAAACAGGAAGAAA
This sequence comes from Berghia stephanieae, assembly GCF_034508935.2. Classification (NCBI taxonomy): domain Eukaryota; kingdom Metazoa; phylum Mollusca; class Gastropoda; order Nudibranchia; family Aeolidiidae; genus Berghia; species Berghia stephanieae. The sequence continues at coordinate 10,427,657 of NC_088362.1, forward strand.
AGAATGAATCTTACGATGGATATGTTTTGTTTTAATAATTTAAAAACTTTCGTTTCGTTTCTCTTTTTTCACACATTAGTGACCACATAGATAGTTCGAAGATGACGTCACTCAGATCTTTGTTATTGTTTTTTGCCATCCACGTTTATGAGTAATGCTCACTGAACTGTATTAACTCGACTATAAACGTTCATGGTTACACACAGTTGTGTGTGTTGGTCTGTTATACTTCCGGATGGTAATGTTATGAGCTTCTTAGCCAAGCGCATACTATCTATAGAAATGTATTTTGTCTGATACACCAATGCATTTGATTGTTACAACTTAGTCTATATGGATTTAAGCGACGTGCACTCATTTTCAGGTCTGATAACCCAATTCCTTCTGGGCTTATTTATTGTAGTCATGGAAATCTAAAAAAAGGACACAAAATATTGTCCATCACAACTATGTTAAACTAGGCCCATACGTTGGTTCGGATGTCAGAACTGTATATGTGTACACATCTGAATTAGGGCAATAGAAACCTTTCAAAAGATATTTCCATTTATTACGCTATGGCCTTGACTTGTCATGTGTAAAGCTTTAATTTGTATTGATGGTGCGGCCAGTCTGTTATTTTATATTAAATTAGTTTCGTATTTTTTTATCAATTATCTAGTTTATGATAGTGCATAAATCTTTGTTAACATAATAATAATAATAATAATAATAATAATAATAATAATAATAATAATAATAATAATAATAATAATAATAATAATAATAATAATAAATAATAATAATAATAATAATAATAATAATAATAATAATAATAATAATAATAATAATAATAATAAAAAATAATAATAATAATAATAATAATAATAATAATAATGATAATAAATGTACATTTATATAGGGCTTATGCTGAAGCTTCGAAGCGCTTCTCATTGACCATCGGTAAAATAAAACATTACACACTGCAGATTCGGACATTCGAACAAAAGCTCACACTCATCCAATTACACACAAACACACACGCGCACACACACACACACACACACACACACACATCCATAAACACACTGTACATAAATACGAGACTCTCACACACAAATATAATAATTGAGCTTTATATAGCGCAATATCCACTCAATGTGCTCAAAGCGCTTTACCATGGGTCCCTGGCCAACATCAACATTTAACATATAGGACGGGACATACGCCTTTTTGGAGATATTACATTTATTTTTTCGGACAGAGAAAACGCTGTTAACGGCCAGGTACTCATTTTTACACCTGAGTACGTTGTGAAAATGTGAGTAAAGAGCCTTCTCCAAGGACTCAACTATGCGCCAAGCGAGGCTCGAACCTAGGACCTTCCGATCCGAAAGCGAGTGTCATACCACTAGACCGCATAGCCGCACATTTATTAGATATGATTTTACTCGTACCTACTTTTTATTGTCAACCCGTCAAATATCATTGTATCTTATTCCTATCATCAAGCTTGTATATCGGCCGTCGTCTAATTGTGGTCATCAATGGAAAACGTCTTCTCAAAGAGGTATTCGTGAAGAATTTGGACATTTCGTCGAACAGACCCTGCTACTTTGGTCATGGGAAACTTAAGGTTGAAAAAGGTATGACTATGTTCTTATAACTATAAGCTTTCTTGTTAATTTGCAATTGTTTCATTAGATATGAGTATTTGTTTGTTTTCTTATAAGAAAAGTTTATCAAGCCTCTGTCAACGAATTTTATCTTTTTTTTTTAATATCATTTTCAAATTGTGCATCATTGGTTAGAGTCTTTACTCATATACTCTAACCAAACTTAGGTATAAAATGAGTACCTGGCAGTTAACAGCGTTGTTTCTGTCTGAAAAATGTAATATCGCCTAACAAGCGCCCCACATATTATAAAGTCCTAATGTTGCTGCTGACTAAGCTCTCTTTGTAAAGTCATTGAGCACGCTTAGTGGATATTGCGCGAGTTTTAAAACATGGCGTAGTGGATTGGCAAAACGTGCCACATCGTGACAAAGTTCGAATCCCTGAAGTTCCGTAAAAATGTACAATGACCTACGGCCTCAGAAAAAATATGTTTACACTTCTGGAAATTTACGAAATAAAACTCACTCTCTTAGATGAAAGCACACAGAGAAACACTCACACAAACACACACACACATACACACACACACATATATATATATATATATATATATATATATATATATATATATATATATATATATATATATATATATATATATATATATAGGATATATGTAATATAAACTGGTTTCTTAACTTTCTCCCATTGTCAGAGTTTTCTCCAAAACTTCAAACTCATCCAACAAAAAAATAGTTTTCTTCCTGGAACAGAAAAGCAGCAAGTACATTTTAAACATAATATTTTTATCAAAATGATCTCAAACAACACAATGTCAAGTTTGTAAAGCTATAATAAAAACGATTCTTTAAATTTTGTGATGTACAAAAGAAATCAGAGGAACGAAATTGTTAGTTGCGTCGTAACGAATGTGATGATTTTCATATGGTTGGTAACGAGAGGGTTAAAATCAGCTATTATGTCAAATTAAAGCATCGCCTCACCCAACAAAACCTAATTTATGACGAATGGTCACAATTCTACTCATGTCCATCGTATATATCTCTGACCAGTAATTCATTGTCTACACTCACATTCAGGTATCCTCTACAGCAATGGACCGACCTTGGACCAACAAAGACGTTTTGTATCATCGGTTTTCCGTGACCTGGACTTCGGATCAAACGTTATCGAGTCAAACATCGCACCAGAAATGATTCACCTGACCAGCACTCTCATGGAACTGAACCACCAACCCTTCGAACTATCCAAACATTTAATGGCAGCGACCTCAAACGTCATGTTTTCTTCGCTACTTGGTATTCGATTCAAGACGGATGACCCGGAGTTAATAAACTTCTATAAAAGGTACATAACTTTTGCAGAATACAAATCTTCTTCTTCTTCTTCTTCTTCTTCTTCTTCTTCTTCTTCTTCTTCTTCTTCTTCTTCTTCTTCTTCTTCTTCTTCTTCTTCTTCTTCTTCTTCTTCCTCTTCTTCTTCTTCTTCTTCAAGTGCCAAGTTTGTGCCAGACATCGGTGATCATGGTACGCCAATCATCTCTCTGATCAGATAACATTTAAAAAAACTAATTTTACTTTTCTCTTTCTTTGTCACTAAGCTGTTGAAACTATTCAACTATGTTTTTCTTGGACTACCTTTAGTCCTTTTACCTTCTATCTTTCCCGTGAAAGCAAGATGTTCAATACATTAATGTCGATTTAGGTGCCCTAAAAATTGCATTTGTCTTTTCCTTATTGTACGAAATAGTAAACTTTTAGTTTCAGCTTGCTCTAATACTTCTGCATTAGGGAATAATAATCTTCTTACTCGAATCCGATGACTTGAGCATCTAAGCAAAGCAATCTCAGCCTGTTAATGACGTTATAACAGAACTAAAGAATGATTGGTTAATGAGATTTATTCTTCTCCTCTCCATAAAATAGTAACGAGCAATGATAGCAAGTTTACAATGTTACAATACGTGACATCAGTTAATCAATCGTAAAATTCACTAAAGTTTGATTTTAAAAAAGATGTATCATTTAAGTATTTTTGCAATTATCTCTAATTCAGAAATAGATGAAATCAGGATCGATTGGGAGTAGAATAAAAGATTTCTTACACTCTTGCGTTTTGGAATTCCAACTTTGCTCCCAAACGCTGCACGAACGTGCGCGCTCTCGCAAGCTGGTGCAGCGGTTGGGAACACGTCCGGAATTCCAAAAAATCAAGAATCGTATAGGCAGAATGAAGTTGACGTCACTCGGGTCTTTGTTATTGTTTTTTGCCATCCGCATTTCTGAGTAATTCTAACTAAACTATATTAACCAGAATATAAACGTTCATGGTTACACACAGATTTGTGTGTTGGTCCTTTATACTTCCGGATGGCAATGTTGTGAGATTTTTAGCCAAGAGCATACTATCTGTAATATTCAATTCAAGATCAATGACCCTGAAATCACGAACTTGTTTAAAAGGTAGAGAATATTTAGAGATTACAAGAATAAGGGATAAATGTCACCATACATGAACCTGGCTAATTGAAGATTAAAATCTAGGCAATTTGATATTAGCCTGTTAACGATGTTAAAAATCAAAAAAAAATATTGCATGAATAAGAAGGTAATGATAGAACGAAGTTGACGTCATTAAGGTCTTTGTTATTGGTTTTTTGTTTTTGTTTTGTTGTTTTTTGTTTGCATCCCATATATACGAGTAATTATCACTAAACCTTATTAACCAGTCTATACACCTTCAAGGTTTACAAAATATAACTTTGTGTGTTGGTCCGTTATGTTTCGGGATGGCAATATTGTGGGTTTTTTAGACAAGCGCACAGCATATATATCTAATTGAAGACCGATGACCATTAAATCAAAAACTTCTTTAAAAGATTGAGAATTTAACAGATCATGAATAGAGGACATGTGTCCTCGTACATAGATTAGACGACTTACTCAACCTAAAGAAGGAAACATTTCAGAAAATCAACTCGATTCAAAATAGATAACCCTGAAATCATGAAAGAGGCACAGAATGTTTACATACACAGTTTGTGAGATGTTGTAAGGTTACGAATAATGGAGACATCGAGTCGGTGGCCTTAATAACGTACTAAGTCCCACTTTCATGATTCAAAGAAAACCCCAATTTTTTTGTCTTGAATTTATTAACTCACTCAACCCTAACACCGGCTATACCCGTAGTTTACCTGAGTTACTTTTACCCCCATGCCTATTTATTATATTTTTCTGAGGCAAATTATAGGCGTAGTATCAAAGCTATTGTTTTTAGTTTTTGCATGTTAATGATAGTTGAATAAAAATATCTATGTGCATGCTCATTTTTAATACATTTTTTCCAATTTTGAAAAACAGCGAAAGTCTCTAGGATTGAGTGAGTTAACTTAAAGAGGAAAATATGAGTGATTTGAAATTCCAAATGTTCTCTGTTGATTCTATGGTGTTGATAGCTTGAGTTTGTTAACTCATTTTCTATCAGGATGTGACGTAGGAAGACGTTTTGAAAATCAGCTACTCAAACGTAGATACACGTTATTAACACTAGAGCTTTCATATAGAGCAATATCCACCAAATGTGCTCAAAGCGCTTTACAAAGGGTCCCTGACCAACAGCAACACGTAACATGTAAAACGAGACATAACGCCTTTTAGGCGAGATTACAATTTATTTCCAACAGAGACAACGCTGTTGACGGCCAGGTACTCATTTTACACCTGAGTACGGTGAGAGAATGTGAGTAAAGAGTCTTTTCAAATGAATCAACTATACGCCGAGCGAGGCTCGAACTCAGGACCTTCCGGTCTGAAAGAGAGTGTCATACCAATAGACCACATAGCCACACTATTAGTCCCATCTATTTCATGTTGCTTTTAGCGACTATGTTAGGACTCATTTTATAGAGGCTTCCTCTTCGTCTTCCTTCATGTATACCGGCTGACATAGTCAAATTGAGCAAAACTGTCGATGATTGATACCCCAAAATATAGATAGAATGAAGTTGACGTCACTCGGGGCGTTGCTGTTGTTTTTTGCCATCCACGTTTATTAGTGACTCTCACTTAACTGTATCATCCAGACTATAAAAGTTCATGTTTATACAGAGATTTGTGTGTTGGTATGTTAATCTTCCGGATGGCAATGTTGTGAGCTTCTTAGACAAGCGCATAATATCTATACCGGTTGGCATTGTCAGATTGAGCATAACTGTCGATGATTGATACATGAAAAATATAGTCTGGAATGCATCTTATTTATTCCAACGTCATCTTTGGAGGTAAACTATTTTGAGTAGGGGCAAACATTGTGTTATTCCAACCTGCATGTATTTGCAGGTCTGGTAACCCAATTCCTGAAGGGCTCATTGTTGTAATAAAATCTCAAATAACGACGTAAAATTACGAGTATTTCCATTACAATAATGTTAAACTAGGGTTCGTATATCAGACCTGCATATGTGCACACGTCGTATGATTATGTTCTATCTTTATTTTTTAGATTCGCGTGTCGATATTGTTTACTGTATAAAAAAAAAGAAATTATTTTAATAGATTTTAAGCAATGTGATATTAATGCAATGGCATTGTAAAGATTTGTATGTTTTAATAACATTGAAAATTATTTCATGAAGTTGCTCATTTAATTCTCATAAACATATTTTAGTATTACAATTTTTAAAATGAAAGATATGAAGAAACATAGTCAAGCAAGTAATAATTAAGTTATTTTTTACTTTTCGTTGTTATTTTTTCCATAACAGCTTACAGAATATCATTCACCGACCCGATATTTACAATTTCATCAAATCAAACACAATCTGGAATTGGATACCATTGTACAACTATAATGTAAGTATTCGCACTACTAGCCTTTATTAATGATAATGCCTTTCTACAACTATAATGTAAGTAAACACAGTTCAATCTTTTATTAATGATAATGCCTTGCCTTTGTAAAACTATACTGTATGTATACACCTACTACTAGCCTTTATTAATGATAATGCCTTTCTACAACTATAATGTAAGTATACACAGTTCAATCTTTTATTAATGATAATGCCTTGCCTTTGTAAAACTATACTGTATGTATACACCTACTGCTAGCCTTTATTAATGATAATGCCTTTGTACAATGCATAATGTAAGTATACACATTACTAGCCTTTATTAATGATAATGCATTTGCACAATGTATAATGTAAGTATCTACACACTACAGGCCTTTATTAATGATAATGCATTTGTACAACCATAATGTAAGTCTACACACTACAGGCATTTATTAATTATAATGCATTTGTACAATGTATAATGTAAGTTTACACACTACAGGCCTTTATTAATGATAATGCATTTGTACAATGTATAATGTAAGTATACATACTACACGCCTTTATTAATGATAATACCTTTGTACAACTATAATGTAAGTATCCACACTGTGGCGTAGTTGCACACATATGTAATGGCTTATGATCGCATAGTGGTGTTTTTCATAGATGGTAGTATTATCCTTTGCGTTGTGTTGTAGATGTTAATAATGACGAAAGAGTTCAAGGGCCGGTGATGATAATTGAATGCACAACATCAAGACATTCAAATAAAAGTCCAGATTCCAAGTTTCATTTCTTACAGTTTTATTTGTTTGTGATAAATTCAAAATCCAAATCATGATAAATTCCAAATCCAAATCAAATAGCATGGTCATAATTCAATCAGTTTCATAAATTCCAAATCCGTAAAATCAGTCCACATGTAAAGTCAATTTTGCCTAAGTAACCATTTTCAATATACGTGGAATATTTCTAAGTCCGTAAAAGCAAATAAATGATGGTGAGCACAAAAGGTTTAATGTGTGCAGCTCATGGTCAAGTTGAATCCGAATAATAATCCCGTTTTCCTCGAAACATCCTCTTTTATCCCTATCAAAATTTTACCCACAGTTCCATTGTTTCCACGCCCCCTTGTAGTTTCGACAGTTCCCTGTCAGTCTATAATCCAACCCCTAAGAGTAAGACCCAATCATATTCAAACCTGAAACGTCAATTCCTACATATTGATGTTAAACCCCGCCTTTTATGATATAACATTATTTTGATAAATGCCCCTTTCACCTGTTTCAACACCCCTAAACCAATTTAAGAATGATTGATTAAATAGTACTCAACATGATAACCTGTCCAGTAACTTTGACACAAACGGTCTCAAGTAACCTGGACATAAAACTGCGCACACGTGTCATGCGTCTCAAATAGCTTGGACATAAAACTGCCCACACGTGTCATGCACTGACCAAGCTTAACTGATATGCCTGCACTATGTACTCACTAAACCCATTTGCTGATATATATAATTGACAGTTTTGCACCAAATTTCTTAGATAACCTTTTGCATAGGCTTACTCTCTTACATACGCCCCTTTCTTAGAATTTAAATTGACTTAAAACAATTTCAATTAAAAAATAACAGTAAGAGATTAAATATATATCTAATGTCGAACTAAAATGCAATAAACAAATGTAAGAAATAGTCTATATTTTTTAAAATGACAAATACTTATACCAGTTAAACATTTAACAACTTTAAACTTTAAATTCAAAAACACCAAAGTTGATTACAACATTCATATATATCGATTATAGGTTTTAAAGTATTAAATTCACAAACATCAATTTTGATTACAACATCTAGATAGATATATATCGATTATATGGTTTTAAAGTATTAAATTCACAAACATCAAATTTGATTACAACATCTAAATAGATATATATCGATTATAGATTCTTTTTTCTTTCAAATTACAACATCAAATCTATCAAAAAGAGATTAAAATTTAGATTTACCAACACCAAAATTGATTAAAACATTTATATTTATCGATTAAACTTTTTTTTAAGTATTACAACATCGACAGTAAGATATCATTTATTTAAAAATTCAAAGAAAAAGTATCTTTTCACCTTAAATTCCATCTTCATAGCAATAAAAGTGTTTAATTCTCGTCATATCCCATCACACATACATATTATTGCGTGAAAAAGGATGGTTCAATTTCCATTTGTGATATACTCACGTTATCTTATTCAATCTCAAATTCAACTCTATACGACATGGGTGATAATCTCAGCTTCCATGTATGTCTACTCATTTACTGTCATCTCAAAACCAATACCTTGTATATTCCCTTATATTGTATGATTCCATTGAAACAACATTATTACATTAATTCCAACTTATAATATGTGGTACAAATAATATTTCATAGACATCTAGATTCAAATACGAAGAATTATATTTCAATTAGTAATAAAAAAATATTTAAAAATAAATCATAATAATAACATTATCATCCTTTTAAAATTCAAGTTGAAGTTATTATCATTCATTGTTCATTGTTGATGTTTCAGTTTTCAAGCTTTTTAAGTCACGACGGTGTAGTTTACAACTACATTGAAATCAAATTGTTCTTTGTGGTCATCCATCAGAGGTCACATTTCTTAGTAATCCGTTCGTTTCGAGAATGGTCATCTTGTAAAATGGTCAGTAATTGTTAATTAGTCATTGTTTCCATTTAGAAGGAGTTGTCATGTAATGAAAAAAATATATCAACTATAAGAGTTGAGGTGTTTGCATCAAGTCTACGTGTTGCATTGTTATGTGTGTTGTGGTCACTGCATAGCCCAAGTGTCATAAATTCACTTTATTTATTGTTAATTAATTAAAAACTTTTTCCTCTGTAAATGTCTTAGAATTATCACAATAATGTCTTCACATTCAAATATTTAGCGTTGAATAAATAATCAAACAATAGTCTGTCCGGCTTGTTCACATCACATATTTAGTGTTTGTAAATAATCAGTCATTAGTCTGTCCGACTTATTCATATTTAGTACAGTGTAAATAACTAAATAAGTAAAATCTAACATAGTATGTGATTGTGGGCTGTTACTAAAGTGACCAACTTTTGCAAGTAGTGTGTTGTATTTGTTCGAGTCTTTTGAATTGGGACGAAAAAAGACTCTACAGGTAGCAAACGTATGCTTAACCTGTTGGGTTGTTTCTTGGTCTTGTGACGTCGCTGTAATCCATTCATCTCCGGCATCTGGGTCGATTCTCCTCGTAGATATTTGTGGTTGTCTTGTGTATACATTGAGTCTCATTGTAGATGAAATTGTAAAAATTCAAGATTAACTGTGTGCGAGATCTTGAATTTAAATGAAGTTTGACTTATCCAGCAAGTCAAAAGAAAGTTGTGAACTCAGCCATGTGTTGACAAAGAGTTCGTGTGTAGTAGTCGACAGAGGTCGTGTGTTGTAATTGTTCGTGTTTGTTGATCGAGTTTTGATGAGGTGGCATGTGAGTACACACCAGGTAGATGATGTAATCTGTAGAGTACCGGTGGGTGACGTGAGTCCACACACCAGGTAGAGGATGTAACAATAACGTAGTCTAGTAGTGTATGTAGTAGGGTCGAATAAGGTCAACAATATTTTTGTTAATTGAACGCAGGTTGTTGAATATCATACGATAATGAATCCAAGGAAATCGCTCATGTGGCGTTTTGCGATACTTTTTCCTGCATTGTCTTATATACATATATAGCCTTTATCTTTTACAATGATACTAAGACAGGCTTTATTATAATATTCAATGTTTATAAGTTGTAGATATGGGTGCTGCACACTTGTATATTGACATAAGTTTAAATTTGAATACGCTCACCACTGCATACGAAGGATGTAGTATTGTTCACAATTGGACATCATTTTTGTAAAAACAATCGTATCTTGAACGTTTATGTAATTATTGACATCGTACACCGTTGGGTATTGTTGTCGTAGAAGTAAATACAAGTAATCCAATTGTTCAATAAAGAATGTAAATATAAAAAGGTTCATGGAAGAAATCTGTGTTGATACAGATATTATTTTATGAATTCTGTCAAGTTTGTATAAGTTGAAAGGTACGATGTAATTGAGGTTGCTGTGTATTTGTAGTCTGTAGATTGTGTTGATTCTGGACGTATCAATGACGTAGTGGTTGTCGAGATTGTTACTCCATTTCAAGGTATCCGTGGATAGACCAAAGGGATTAGGACATTTCCCGACCTCTGTTGTGGCTGTGTTTGAGTTGCCTCTGTCGTTGTCGCCGTCATTAGCGTTCCCGTTATGACTGATGTTTTCAAGTGTCCTCTTTCGTGATGACTGTATAATGTTTTAGTGTAAACACTACTTCTACCTTTGATTAACTCGAATTATTCCCCTTAGAAAATCCCTAATTTAATGAACTATGATCTTGTTTATTTTATCATTATTATTGGTGTTATCGTAGCACTTCCTACCATTTCAATTTATTGCTGAATGATTACACACTTAAGATTTGACAATTGAACATAACTTCTTCTTCAACTCAGTTACAAATTTTATGATATAAATGTTAAATTCAAACCACGCAGTAAATATTGATTACAATTACAACAGCAAATTGATAGGAGAAAAATATGATAATCAAAATATTCGCAGAAACAATATACACTCTGCTCAGTAAAAATTCAATGTTTCGCGCCTTTGCCCTCGGCTTATAATAATATTCATATAACTCATTGCGATGTAATCTCGCGCCTCTTAATATAGCATTGATAAATGTGTGCGCTTTAACCACGCGCATCGTATTTATAAAAATTCTCCGCCTTCTGTATCATTTCATAATGTTAAACCAAGCGCTTTAATCAAACGCAAAATAAAATATTCCCGAACGCCTCATTCCTGCGTCTCCTAATTTAAATCGTGTGCACTTTAATTACCGCGTCTTACATCACTGCGCTTATTTACCCAATATGCATTTACAGCATTTTACCATATGGGTTACTTATAATTCGCTGATTCTTAACAAGTTAACCACTTGTGTCACAAATATTATCAGCTCACATGACATGATAATGCATTTTCAATATTTTGTTATTCTTCCGTAATAACATTTTAACTCCCATTACAAGACATCAGTCTTTCATAATAATTAATACTCCGTCATTTTATTTGTTCTCCGACTTTAAACCAAAAGTCCGTTATTCCGTTATTATGAGAATCTGTCTCCTTTTTAAAAATCACGATGAAACGCGTTTCAAAACAAAACTAAACAAAACAACGATTGACTCAAATTCCGCATAAATCATTTCAACTTAATTTCCAGTGATAAAATCCAAATGTCTTATGTAATCTATTATAACGCCATGTCTCATTACACAACTAAATAAGCTCTGTTGTCGATTACTTGGCTGCGTTAACCACACATTTATTACCAAGAATACAAACAGATATAAAACTTTGCTCTTTGTCATGAACCCATGAATCTCAAAGAGTCAATATCAACCTACCAATTCATCCCTATTGACGGGAGAAAAATATAATCAATGATGTTGTAATATAACAATAAATACCATAAGACATTTTTCAATTATCAAAACTTCTAATTGACGTGTTTTTATTGCCATCGTCTTCTTGAGTCATTTTGACAGAAATAAAAACGTAACAACATTAAATAATGGACCAACTGTCTATGTAATTCCAACAGTAACATACAAAATTGAAATAAAAATCGACACATCTTTGTTACTGATATTAACAAAGCATTGCCATTAACGGTACCAAATAATATTCGAAGATCTATTCCGAAACGCTTGATTGTAAGTAAACGCATTTTCATTTATTTTGAAAAATAAAACGCACTAAAATATTCATTTAAATTCTGCAATTTTTATTTTCATCTCTCCCTCTCTTCTTTTTAATTAAATAAAATACGTATAGCATCAATGCGTTATTATTATTATTATTATTATTATTATTTTGTCGTTCTATAATATATTGTTTTCACTTTTTAAATATAATATATTGCCCTATATATCTATATTTTTTTAAAATTTCCTTTTCTATCTGTGACTCTTAATTTAAATATTATTTAGTATATATTTTTTTAAATATCGTCTTTTGTCAGAATTTTAGGAATCATCTATAATTTCAATGTTTTTTTTTTCATATTTCAATACAAAATAATTACACTAATTCACCTTCAAAATTGATATCCATTTTCTTTCCCAAATAAAACTATTTTCCTATCTGTTCACAATTTTTCACTTCAAAATTCGAGTCTCACAAAAACTTCAATAGATGTTAACAGTATACATTTCTTGTGTATCCATGGTTCGGAATAATAACATCTTTACATCCTGGTATCACGGCTCCAAATAAAGATATATAAGAATCCTGAGTCACGACACCAAATAAGATACATAATGTGGCGTAGTTGCACACATATGTAATGGCTTATGATCGCATAGTGGTGTTTTTCATAGATGGTAGTATTATCCTTTGCGTTGTGTTGTAGATGTTAATAATGACGAAAGAGTTCAAGGGCCGGTGATGATAATTGAATGCACAACATCAAGACATTCAAATAAAAGTCCAGATTCCAAGTTTCATTTCTTACAGTTTTATTTGTTTGTGATAAATTCAAAATCCAAATCATGATAAATTCCAAATCCAAATCAAATAGCATGGTCATAATTCAATCAGTTTCATAAATTCCAAATCCGTAAAATCAGTCCACATGTAAAGTCAATTTTGCCTAAGTAACCATTTTCAATATACGTGGAATATTTCTAAGTCCGTAAAAGCAAATAAATGATGGTGAGCACAAAAGGTTTAATGTGTGCAGCTCATGGTCAAGTTGAATCCGAATAATAATCCCGTTTTCCTCGAAACATCCTCTTTTATCCCTATCAAAATTTTACCCACAGTTCCATTGTTTCCACGCCCCCTTGTAGTTTCGACAGTTCCCTGTCAGTCTATAATCCAACCCCTAAGAGTAAGACCCAATCATATTCAAACCTGAAACGTCAATTCCTACATATTGATGTTAAACCCCGCCTTTTATGATATAACATTATTTTGATAAATGCCCCTTTCACCTGTTTCAACACCCCTAAACCAATTTAAGAATGATTGATTAAATAGTACTCAACATGATAACCTGTCCAGTAACTTTGACACAAACGGTCTCAAGTAACCTGGACATAAAACTGCGCACACGTGTCATGCGTCTCAAATAGCTTGGACATAAAACTGCCCACACGTGTCATGCACTGACCAAGCTTAACTGATATGCCTGCACTATGTACTCACTAAACCCATTTGCTGATATATATAATTGACAGTTTTGCACCAAATTTCTTAGATAACCTTTTGCATAGGCTTACTCTCTTACAACACTACTAATCTTTATTAATGATAATGCTTTTGTACAACTATAATTAAGTATACACCTTACTAGCGATAATAACTTTGTACAACTATAACGTAAGTATTCACATTACTAGCCTTTATTAATGATAATGCCTTCATACAACTATAATGTAAGTATTCACACTACTAGCCTTTAATAATGATAATGCCTTTATACAACTATAATGTAAGTATACACACTACTAGCCTTTAATTAATGGTATAGCCTTTGTACAACTATAATGTAAGTATACACACTACTAGCCTTTATTAATGATAATGCCTTTATACAACTATAATATAAGTATACACCTTACTAGCGATAATACATTTGTACAACTATAATGTAAGTATACACACTACTAGCCTTTATTAATGATAATGCCTTTTTACAACTATAATGTAAGTATTCACATATTCATGTCTGCAAACGAGACATGAAATTGACGGGCATCGACTTAAACACCTGGGAGTAGCTTGCTGACGACCGCAACGGCTGGAGATATGCGGTGATGGAGGGAGTGAAGAGAGGTGAGGAGAGGAGAAATATAAAGTTTGAGGAGAGGAGAGCAAGGAGGAAAGAGAGGCAGCAGATCCAAATACCAAACACACAGTCAAACTATGTGTGCAACAACTGCGGTAGAGACTGCCATGCAAGGATTGGTCTGCTGAGTCACACCCGTCGTCGCTCTCAACAAGACTGATGAGACCAAAGCCATACAGGGCGCAAACCATCGTCTCTTGAGACGGAAGGATGCCTACAAATGTAAGTATTCACACTACTAGCCTTTAATAATGATAATGCCTTTATACAACTATAATGTAAGTATACACACTCCTAGCCTTTAATTAATGGTAATGCCTTTGTACAACTATAATGTAAGTATACACACTACTAGCCTTTATTAATGATAATGCCTTTATACAACTATAATGTAAGTATACGCACTACTAGCCTTTAATTAATGGCAATGCCTTTGTACAACTATAATGTAAGTATACACACTACTAGCCTTTATTAATGATAATGCCTTTATACAACTATAATGTAAGTATACACATTACTAGCCTTTAATTAATGATAATGCCTTTGTACAACTATAATGTAAGTATACACACTACTAGCCTTTATTAATGATAATGCCTTTGTACAACTATAATGTAAGTATACACACTACTAGCCTTTATTAATGATAATGCCTTTGTACAACTATAATGTAAGTATACACACTACTAGCCTTTAATTAATGGTAATGCCTTTGTACAACTATAATGTAAGTATACACACTACAGGCCTTTATTAATGATAATGCTTTTGTACAACTATAATGGAAGTATTCACACTACTAGCCTTTAATTAATGGTAATGCCTTTGTACAACTATAATGTAAGTATACACACTACTAGCCTTTAATTAATGGTAATGCCTTTATACAACTATAATGTAAGTATACACACTACTAGCCTTTAATTAATGGTAATGCCTTTGTACAACTATATACTAGCCTTTATTAATGATAATGCCTTTATAAACTATAATGTAAGTATACACATTACTAGCCTTTATTAATGATAATGCCTTTGTACAACTAATGTACAACTAATGTAAGTATTCACACTACTAGCCTTTATTAATGATAATACCTTTGTACAACTATAATGTAAGTATTCACACTACTAGCCTTTATTAATGATAATACCTTTGCACAACTATAATGTATTCAGAATTACTATCAAAAGTTCGAGAAAGCTTGATTTCAAACACTAACACAAACACACACACACACACACACACACATACACACACACGCACACAAACATACATACACGCAAATGCAGACAGACATATGACAATATATATTCTCGATATGCCTTTTCTCTTCACAGCACAATAAGAAAATGGCAAAGCAATCGACAGAGCTGCAGGAGTTTATTTGCCGCCATGTCAAAACTCGCTTGGACATCTGCCTGGAAGATAATTATCTTGGTGGAGACAGGCCGTTCTGTCTTGCTGACGCCTGTATACGGAAAATACATCTGGATAGTTTGAACGGCAACTCCAGCTCTTTTGATGGTCCGACTTCATTGTTTTAATATATGGTTTCCGAGCACTCAAACTTATATATTTCATAACGAGATAAATGGTTGATTACGTAAAATAAACAAATAAATAGATATATTTGATTGTATTTTATATTTGGTCACAGATTTTTAAACTTAAAATACTAAGCTGTGTTATGTTGTGTTTGATAAATAAATAAATTAAAAAAAAAAATTTCCTTTATTCATCCCATAGGGGAAATTTGTCACTAGGGTCTATTCCAAGGGAAGACTGAAATAACCCAGGCGCCAGCCGAAGTGCAGCCCCGCAAATTGAGCTAGGGCGAGGTGACTTGCTCAATACCACACAGACCAGCGGCGGGAGATCGAACTCGGTACCTTTCGGGTACTAAGCAAAGACCGTACCGCTGAGCCACGCTGTCCGTTATTTTTTATTTATTTTACAAATCAGCGATAATCCATAATTTTCAAAATTCTAACTTATGTATACTATTTATATTGATGTTTTTATGTGACCCTACGTCTCTAAACGGTATTAAGTCGGGATGGACCAGCTGCTAAAAAGTCAAATTAAAGCTGAACTGGTCAGAAACATGAATGATTGGTATTTAGTACTCTAAAATATGATATTCATTCTCCTCAATAAAGCGTATAAACTCAACGCAAGTCTGTTATTTCTGGCTACATATTCAATTTTCAGCATCTTAATCATCCCGATTTAATACCGTTTTGAGACGTTGGGTCACATATAACAAACTGTAAATGACATATTTTTCTCTTTTTTTTTCCAATCAACAGTAGATAACCTCATTCAGATAATACTGGAACTGTTGTATGCTGGCACAGAGTCCACGGCCATCACTCTGGAATGGATGTTGATATACCTGGCTATTAATCCACATTGTCAGGAGAGAGCAAGAAATGAGATAGATTTAGTGTTGGGTGAGTTGAGCAAGAAATGAGATAGATTTAGTGTTGGGTGAGTTGAGCAAGAAATGAGATAGATTTAGTGTTGGGTGAGTTGAGCAAGAAATGAGATAGATTTAATGTTGGGTGAGTTGAGCAAGAAATGAGATAGATTTAGTGTTGGGTGAGTTGAGCAAGAAATGAGATAGATTTAGTGTTGGGTGAGTTGAGCAAGAAATGAGATAGATTTAGTATTGGGTGAGTTGAGCAAGAAATGAGATATATTTAGTGTTGGGTGAGTTGAGCAAGAAATGAGATAGATTTAGTGTTGGGTGAGTTGAGCAAGAAATGAGATAGATTTAGTGTTGGGTGAGTTGAGCAAGAAATGAGATAGATTTAGTGTTGGGTGAGTTGAGCAAGAAATGAGATAGATTTAGTGTTCGGTGAGTTGAGTAAATTTCGAGGAATAAGATATCGTAAAATTTGATTATCTAGTTTTCTTCAAGATCAATTAATCAAAGTTCACTTTATAGTTTGGTGGCATTAAAGACAAATGGGCTATCCATCAAGTTTTCAAAACTCATAAGGTTTGGGTTTTAACTCCTTAGAAATACCCAAGGCATGTTTATTTTCAGAACACTGTAGCTTTTTTATCTTATAAAACAAAATTATCTTTAAATTTATTATTGTTGTAATGGAAATCTCAAAAAATGACGCAAAATATTGTCCATTAAAACAATGTGGGTTCTGAGGTAGGTTCAGACCTGCGGGTTCAGACGTCGGTGTCAGACAAACCAGCGAGATAAGAAAAATAGATAAATACAAGGCATAAGGGAAAAAACATGACAAAATATCAGCCTGCCTCGAGGCAAGTTGATTTTTTGGAATGTCTTTTTGTTTTGGTCGTGTTTTTCTTTCCGACATGCCTTTTCAGTTCTGTATGTTACACCAGTGCCTGTTCCCTAATTTATCACTTTGGTATCATTTCTTGGCTTTTGACAATAATATTATTTTAGGGGCAGTGTGGCTCAGTGGTACGGTCTTTGCTTCCTACCCGAAAGGTACCGAGTTCAATCACCCGCCGCTGCGTTGTGTTGCCTTGAGCAAGTCACCTCGCCCTAG
Organism: Berghia stephanieae; assembly: GCF_034508935.2. Lineage (NCBI taxonomy): Eukaryota > Metazoa > Mollusca > Gastropoda > Nudibranchia > Aeolidiidae > Berghia > Berghia stephanieae. The sequence continues at coordinate 10,445,651 of NC_088362.1, forward strand.
CTAAGTTTGCGGCGCTTCTCTGCGGCTAACGCCTGGGTAATTCCAGTCTTCCATTGGAATAGACCCTAAAGACAAATTTCCGCTTGGGGATGATTTAAGGGAATTTTATTTATTTTATTTTTATTAATTTTGTTATTGACAGATGGAGCATTCCCCTCATTCGCGGACCGTGAGCGACTGCCTTATTTGGAAGCAGTTATTCTTGAGAGTCAACGATTGACCAACTTAAAGCCATTCTCCTTGCTTCACCAATCTAGTATTGACACAGTCGTTGAAGGATTACAGTGAGTTAAAGTTACTTCTTATTTATTAGATAAAAAATGAACCTCAACCACACACACACACACACAAACACACACACACACACACACACACAGAAAACCAACAAGATGACTGTGTATTTTATTCTCAAAGATATGTGACCTAGCGTCTCAAAACGGTATTACGTGTTGAAGCAGTTTTTCAAAAAATTATTTTAAGATAAAGTTGACCAAAAATGTTGGGGGCTGATAGCTTGGTTGGTAGAGCACTCGCTTCACACGCAAACGGACCGAGATCGTTCCCAGCCATATATATATATATATGGATTTTACACCTGAGTAAGAGTAAAGTAGTAAATATTTGCTCATTATTGCTTGCAGCAGGACTTCAACCATGGACTTGCATGTTAGAGAATTTATTTATCTGGCGTGTCATTTCTTCAGAGGTCGACGTGAAATTTCCTGCCAAGCATGTCTATCCGTCGCCCTGTTATTGCATTCAGCTACAGTAAGGCCAGTCCATACTTGATGTCATCCATCCATATCCTTGCCGGTCGACCTCTTGTCCGCCTTTCCTCCACGCATCCCTCTAAAATGTGGTTTTGGGTAGAGATGTGGCGCTTTGTATGCCCAAAATATTTGGTCTTTCTTGTTTTAATTGTTTTCAATAAGTTTGGCCCTATGTTCATAATGTCACACACTTCTTCGTTGGTCTTCTTTTCGGTCCAGCTGATTTTGGCCACACGACGGAATGTCCACATTTCAAAGGCTTCAATTCGTTTTTCAATGTTTTTATTCATGGTCCATGTTTCCGAACCGTAAAGCAGAGCCGAGTTTACATAACATTTGAGTACTCGTAACTTTGTTGATGGCTGGGTTTGTTTCGATGTTAGTATATTTCTGAGGTCACCAAATCTTGATCTCGCTATGGCAACTCTGGTTTTGACTTCATCTTCGCTTTTTTCCATTATTAGTGATACGTTGGCCTAACTATTTGAATGCTTTAACTGATTCCAGTTTCCTTTCTTTAATTGTTATGTCAGTGGGAACATTGGGATCCATTGCCATCACCATCACTTTCGGATAATATTGCCTAAAAATAGAAACAATATTATTGTAATTAGACGTGTCGTATCCAGCATCCTGTTAGATCACAAAGAAAGAAGGTCATAATGTAAATGTTTTAGTGTCCACTTTACAGATTTATGGACACGGGTAGAATTTACTTCGGATTAAATGATTATATTAAATGACTATATTAAATGACTATATTAAATGACTATGTTAAATGACTATAGTAACTTACTATATTTCCAACCAATTTATTGTCCACTTTGCGTTGCTCTTTTGGCTGGAGACACCAGTAGACAAATAAATATAGAAAAAAGAATTGAGATTTATATAGCGCAATATCCACTAAATGTGCTCAAAGAGCTTTACAAGGGGCCCCTGGTCAACAGCAACATTTAACATGTAGGGCGGGACATGACGCCTTTTAGAAGATTACAATTTTTCGGACAAAGACAACACTGTAAACGGCCAGGTACTCAATTTACACCTGAGTACGGTGAGAGAATGGGTGTAAAGAGCCTTTTCCAAGGACTCAACTATTCGCCGAGCGCGAGGCTCGAACCCAGGACCTTTCGATCCGAAAGCGAGTGTCATACCACTAGACCACATAGCCGCACAAAATAGATAAATAAATAAATATGAGATTGCTGGAACCCCGTAGATTGGTCGCCAGTTTCTTGAAGCGAGTTATTGATATAATCTCACCTCGTTTGTTTGTTTTTACACATTTTTTAACAAGGTTGTTTCATAAATAAATTATTTAGAATAATTCAATGTTCAAAAGGACTTGCGTCTTTTCTATAGAATGTAAGCATTTTATAACGTTTAAAAATGTCAACCTCTTGAAGACCTGAGATGCACATTCCTCCCACCAAATCCAAGCATCAGTAACACACTTTATAGTCACCTGGAACAACTACAAAAGACATCTAACTTCTACGTCATGGCACAAGACCGAAGGGCTAGAGCTCAGGTGGTCGCTGGCTCGGATAAGTAAGTAAGTAAGTATAACATTTAAAAAACAAAGATAAAAACTACCTCCAAGAGCCTAATGACTCTTCTCTTTAAGCGCGTAGGATCTGGTGTCTCGGAGTTATAGCGCTATATAAGTTTTCAGCATTATTTATTATTATTATTATTATTATTATTATTATTATTATTATTATTATTATTATTATTATTATTATTATTATTATTATTATATTATTATTATTATTATTATTATTATTATTATTATTATTATTATTATTATTTATTATTATTATTATTATTATTATTATTTTCTAATGTCTTAATTTAACAGCCTCTGGATAATATAAAATCTTCATTCGATAATTAAAACAATGAGACTCGATCGAAAACAAGTAAAGTGAAATACCATGGCTTCCCGGTTTATGAGCAAAGTGAGTGATAAGATTGTAATAAAATACCAGAAAGTACTCACTGTAGTTGTCAGCAAAACTGTTATATAGATAGAAATGAAGTTGATGTCACTCGGGTCTTTGTAATTGTTTTTTGCCATCCACGTTTATGAGTAATTCTCACTTCATTGTGTTATCTATACTATAACAGTTCATGGTTACACAGAGTTTTGGGTGTTGGTCCCTTATACGTCCAGATGGCAATGTTGTTAGCTTCTTATCCAAGGGTATACCATCTTTAGATAGTATGCGCTTGGCTAAGAAGCGCGTACTCGTAACATTGCCATCCGGAAGTATAACGAACCAACACACAAAACTGTGAGTATCCATGTACGTATATAGTCAGGTTAACAGTTCAGTGAGCATTACTCATAAACGCGTATGGCAAAAAACAATAACGAAGACCTGAGTGACGTCATCTTCGAACTATCTATAGAGTGCACGTTAAGTCAATAATGAATGGCAAGGGGGGGGGGGGATAATAGAAATATATAGTATTCTCGCCTCTGTAGACGCGCACACACACACACACACACACACTCTCTCTCTCTCTCTCTCTCTCTCTCTCTCTCTCTCTCTCTCTCTCTCTCTCTCTCTCCCAGATACCCAGACGAAAATAAGCTAATTCTATTTTTCAATCTGATGGGCACATTGTTCTCACCAGGGAAAATCCTTAACTTCTAAAAGCACTCACTGTTGTTATATTGTTATATAAAGCAAAGAAAAATAGTTTCCCCATTTAAGTCACTAAATATATCTGAATGACAACAAACAGCTCATGTTTCGTCTGTACAGACGTAACCTGATCATTTATTATAGCGCATTGTTAACTAAATGTGTCAAAGCGCTTTACAAAGGTCCATAGCTAACAGAAACACAATTAAACCTCTCCTATTCACCTACAGTAAAATCGTCACATTTGTTACGACACAATGTACATTTTTCTTATTCAAATTTCTTTTGTACACCATAACATTTAAAGAAAATGAACAGAGTGTTGTAGAGCATGTTTTGTTAAAGAAACTATATCTCGCAAAAATGTTAGTGTTATTATGTCTGAGTGATAAAAAATCCATGTTTGTGTTAGTTGGGTGTGAAGTTTTGGGGAAAAGCCTGAAAATGGCTGGTAAGGAGAGGGTTAAATGTAGGACGATGCATGACGCCTGTCAGGCGATATTACATTTATTTCCGACAATGACACAGCAGCTGTTAACGGTCAGGTGCTCATTTTTAATACCTGAGTAGGGTGAGAAAATGTGAGTAAATACATTTTTCCAAGGACTCAACTATGCGCCGCTCAGTGCGAGACTCGAACCTTAGACCTTAGAATTCGAAGGCCAGTGTCATACCACAAGACGACATACCCGTATCAGGTTTTGAAAGGGAACTACCCACGCATAATGTGTAAAGAGTTTTGTATCCTGGATAATCAGTAATTGTACTGTGTGGTGTGCATATAAATAAACATCTTCCCATTGCTTTTCAAGTAATAGGACAGAAAAGTCTTGACTTCAATCCCTCTAAAATAAAAAATAAATAAAATTCCCTTTATGCATCCCATAAGGGAAATTTGTCTCTAGGGTCTATTCCAAGGGAAGACTGGAATAACCCAGGCGTCAGCCGCAGTGCAGCGCCGCAAATTGAACTAAGGCGAGGTGACTTGCTCAAGGCCACACAGCGCAGCGGCGGGGGATCAAACTTGATACCTTTCGGCTAGGAAGCAAAGACCGTACCGCTGAGCCAAACTGCCCCTCTCTTGGTTCCGAAGTCTTTGGGATTGTTGATATAATCAGTCCTTCGGTGTACTAATAATAATTAGGTTACATAAAGGTGCTATAACTATTTTAGTAGCATGATGTATAGGCATATTCTTTAGTAAGGACTATCCCGCACAAATCTTTGGGCCTCTTTTTCGCTCACGAAGTGCCCGAATTCGCGTCAAAATATGGGACGAAGCCGTTTCGTATATGATATTTTAAAAAATTAATTACGACGCTGTTTATCGATGAATATAACTGAAAGTTGGCACACAGTTAGAAAAAAGGTCATTTTAGATTATGTCAAGCGACAAAACTCGTGCGATTACCAGAAGACCGTTAAAAATAGATTTTTACTCTTTGGAGTAAAATATTTCTAAAACTACCGGGCGTGGAGGTTTTGTCGCTGACAAGGTAATACATGAACATTTCTTCTTTTTGGTTGTAAAATTTCATATGAATATGACGAGTACTTTTTCCGTAATTTACAAAACACCATCCTAATTTGCTCTTCAAGTTTCAATTTTTTAATCCATTTATTACGCAAGATACAACCAAAGGTCGAAAAAAAATGCCGAAAAAGCGTTCCATATTTTCGCGTTTTTTTTTTCCTCTCTGCGGGTCATCCACATAAATGACACCTTTGAAACTGCATAACTTGTTTATTTATGAATGGATTTTCAAAATTCAAAAACATTTTTACTCAGTGGAGATAGGGCTTTGATTTTAGACAAAAATTTTCCTCAAAAAGAGAAAAAAACATTTTTCATAGTCATTGCTATATTCTTAGTATTACTGGACATAAAAAGGCAATGATGAATGATATTTATTGACGATCAGCATAATATATTTAGACTAGAAAATAAAATAAGATACCATCACTCTGACATCAGAAGATTAATTACACAGGTTATGTATCTAACCCTCTGGAATAGTGGTATCACACTTCCAATGAAATAGGAACCAGTTTGTTTGTTTTTACATCAAACTTTTCTTCAATATTAGGCTACTATTGTTTTTCCAGGATTCCAGCCAACACAATCATGGTACCCAACATGACGTCAGTCTTCTACGACACCAAACTATTTCCAAACCCGGAAGAATTTAGACCAGAACGGTTTCTGGAGGATCGAGGAGCACATTTGAGAAAAGCGGTTTTGAACCCATTCTTTATAGGTATGTGACAAACAATCAATGGCATGCTGCCATCGGAAGGGTAACCTTTAATTATACCTACAGACATCGTACCCATCAATTAGTATGCCGAATGTTGTAAGGTTGAGTGAATCATTTTTAACTTTTAAAAACGAAAAAACAAGGACTACATATTCATGTAAATTTAGGGTGAATAGAACTTACATAGTATGCCCAGAAATGTTTTATTTAAAAAAAATAATGAGTCACTCTCTTTTACGACATTCAACTAACTTTATCAGACATTCTTGCTTTGATCAATGTTGTGAGAAGAGTTTCTTTTTTTTTTTTTCGTTTTTCTTCTTTTATTTCTTTTTTTTTTTTTTTTGCAAGAAAATATCAAAATTCAGCACATACATACATCGAAATTGAGCTCTAAAACTAATTTTTTCAAATTGGCCAATGTCATTTTGGAGATAGTTGTCGCAAAAATATTGATAATATATAGATTGGTATTATCCCAAGAAAACCAATGACAGTAATAAGTTTTAAATAAACTCACATCGAACCTAAAGGATTGATCGATCGCCTTACAAACTCAATTTTTATTATCTAAAATTAACGATCCCGAGAAGCTTAGGGCGGGTCAATGACACACTACGCATTCAAGAAATTGCAAATTTTGTTTGCTGAGTAAAAAACAAATCAAACATTTTCTTAATTCATCTCATGATGAAATAAAATCTTTTTTCAATATAAGACACCTTTGACCATTTATCTCAAATTGGTATTATTTCTGGAGGGACCTGATGAATTAAAATCAAGTAGTATTTAACGTATATTAGTCGAATTAAAACAAATGCTTGTTTGGATAATAAAACATTGATTTTTTTATAGTGCTTTACCCCGTATCTTAACAAGCTCAAAGTTCTTTTAAAAACTAAGCACTTATAATATAGTAATTAATCCACTTCACATGCTCAATCAAAGCGCTTATGGGGCAGCGTGGCTCAGCGGTACGGACTTTGCTTCATACCCGGAAGGTACCGAGTTCGACCACCCGCTGCTGCGTAGTGTGGCCTTAAGCAAGTCACCTCGCCCTAGCTCAATTTGCGGCGCTGCACTGCGGCTGATGCCTGGTCTATTCCAGTCTTCCCTTAGAATAGACCCTAGAGAAAAATTTCCCCTATGGGATGAATAAAGGGAATTTTATTATTATTCAACAAGAGATCTCTAGCCAACAGCAACACTTAACACGCAGGACAAAACACGACACCTGTTGGCGATATTGCAATAAAATTTTTTGCCGACAAACACAACTCTGTTACGACCAGGTATTCATATTACAGTGAGAGAATGTGAGTATTCGATTTTAGTAGATGGTATGAGAAGCAAGATAGGTTTGGTTTGTGTTCTTGTGCTGTTTGTGTGTATGTGTGTGTGTGTGTGTGTGTGTGTGCTTGTGTGTATGTGAATGATTATGTTGCAGCCAAAGTAATTTGTAATCTTAGCGCTTAGAGTCTGGTGTCTCGGAGTTATAGCGCTATAAAGTTTTCAGCATTATTATTATTATTATTATTATTATTATTATTATTATTATTATTATTATTATTATTATTATTATTATTATTATTATTATATCATTATTATTATTATTATTATTATTATTATTATTATTAATATTATAGGGCCTTGCCCAAGGACTCAACCACGTGCAGCTCAGATTGGGACTCGAACCCTTGAACATTGGATCTGAAGGCGAATGTCATACAACAAAATATATGAGGACAATAAACTCCACAACCCTTTTTTCTCTATTTCTGATCATCTTAATCATTGACCTTGTGGTTTATTGTGGTATGACACTAGCCTTTGGATCGGAAGGTCCTTGGTTCGAGTCCCGCTCTGAGCGGCGCATATTTGAGTCCTTGGAGAAGACTCCTAACTCATATTCTCTCAACGTACTCGGCCGTAAAATGAGTAGACCATCTGGTTACTTACTAACAGCGTTATCTCTGTCTGAAAAAAAGTGTAATATCGCCTAATAGGCGGCGGCGTGTCTCGCCCTACGTGTTAAGTGTTGCTGCTGGCTAGGGACCCATTGCAAAGCGCTTTGAGCACGTTTAGGGGATATTGCACCACATAAATAATATTTTAAAAATATATTCTCTTCTTATAGATCATTCCGAAATATTACCACTTTGAAGCAACGTATTATCACCATCTTTTTACAATTCCCCCGCCCCCCCCCCCCCCCCCCCCCCCCCCGTTCATGTTTTGTTGTTTTTTTTTTTGTCGTTCAGGAGCACGTTCATGTCTTGGTGAGAATCTGGCAAGGATGGAAATATTTCTCTTCATCACGGCCATGTTACAGCATTTCTGGTTCTCAATACCTGAAGACACTCCCCCGCCACCAATGGTGGAGATGAATGGATCCACATGTCCTCCACCCATCAAAATGATAGCGAGTCAGCGTCAATATTAGTATTTATTGATGTTAAAACTTTGGTTGAGAAAATACATGTGATCAATTTTACTATATTATGATGTCGTTTTATCATCTTGTCCATCCCAGCATACTCGTAATACCGTTTTGAGACGAGATGTTACAAATTAGTTAGTTTATCATTATATATTGACGTCATATTCTTTCAAATAAGATATCATACAGGGACCGACTGAGATCAATGAATGAATTAAATTTAACCTTAGCTTTCATCAGTCCAGACTAAATCACAGTCAAAATCATATAATAGAATTCACAACCCAAATATTATTGTGTTGAAAACTAACAAAAATTAATGTTATTAAGTCTTACGTCAAACGAACCTGTGAAATTATACCTTTGAATTCAAAGCAAAATCGATAGTTTGTGAATCTGACTTGCGTGAATTTGCAATTTTGATAATCGGATGAAATGATGGGGGCTTGCTTTTGCTTTGTCGTATAGCGTAATGAACGATCTTTTGCGTTGGCTTGAGAATAGTAAGTATATGGCAACAAAGAGCCCCCTAAAAAATTGGGTTATAAGACCTGCAAGTAAGTATATGTCGTCGGAATCCTTCGTGACGCGCAAGGTCAATATTTTGTCATGTCAGAATGACTGAGCTGTTGAAAATTGCGGTTAGATCCAAAATGATTAGAATTGGATTCAATAGTCTGATGTCACGTTGCCCAGCAACGGCCAGCAGCGTGATTCTAAACAAAGAAAATTGGTACTTTTTATTCTTCATGCTGGCTAGAACTTTTCGTATGTCATGTGATCGGAATGTATAAAAGTCAAATCATGATCATATTTATAATGTTTTTCTCCTTTGGATACACTTTTATGCTCGCCGGAGAAATATTTCATAAAGGGCGTCCGCCATTGTTCCGATCTAAGTTACTATGCGTCATTACGAGGGAAGTGACGTCATGATTGTTATGGCCAATTGGGAGAATTATAAGAAAAATATAAGAAAGTCATCATAGAAAAATCTGTCTTCCTCGACTGGGATAGACTGAATGGATGTTTTTTCTTCTCATATTTTTCTTTATTGTTTTTCTGGCACCATATACTAGGGTTGAGAGGAGAATAAGTTGTTAAACTTGTTTGGTCGCTATAATATGCATTCAGAATATTTGTTAAACCGTTTCAGAATTCTTGGCTTTTTAGGCATAACATCAAATATTCTGCATTTTCATTTGATCAAAGTAGCAAGATATCACATTTTTGCAAAGTTACGCATAGATTTCCAACAACAAAAATGAAACAAAAAATGTTATTAATTATATTTTATTCATTTCAATAAATAAATAACAATCAAATCATTAGCACTTACAACAATATTTATTCTTCATTCATTCTCCATTACCTGATCGGACATTCAGAATTTTAACTTCAACAGTTTTAACATGGTCTGGTGAATATCACCAATACTGTGTCCATTTTGATTTTTTTTTTTAAATTAACAACCTTTGCACATTATCTGAAAGGAATGGCGATCTCGATAGCTCAGTTGTCAGAGCACTCGTCTCACACGCAAAGAGACCGAGTTCGATCCCGGGTAAAGTTGAAAGTATTTTTCAGACTACCCAGCAGTGATTGGGTAGCTTGGCTTGTTAGATCTGGTGTAAAGTACATTGCTATAAACAAGCCTCCTATCAAAAGGGTAGCAAGCAATTGCTGTTTTTTTGTTTCACGCTATATAAACCGGGATTAACTCCGGTTCCATGTACTTAATGGCTCGAAGGGACAAACTTTTCTATCCGAAAGGAAATTTTATTATACGAATGAATAGGTTTCAGGGCTGAGTCAATAAAATGTGACCCCTCGTCTCAAAACGGTATAATTAAGTTGCTGAAAACGGAATTTGTAGCCAGAAATAGCATGCTTCAGTTGAGTTTGTATGCTTTATAGAAGAGAGGAATATCATATTTTACTGTGCTAAATACCAACGTTTCATATTTTTGACCAGTTTAACTATAATTTTACTTTTTATCATCTGGTCCATTCCGACATAATACCGTTTTGAGACGAGAGGTCACAAATTGTAATGATTAATCTAGAGTAGTTTTCTTTCATATCGACTTCAAAATAGGTTCCTTTCCATCTACATTTATCCTTAGATAAAATAGAGAGAGAGAGAGTGAGAGAGAGAGAGAGAGAGAGAGAGAGAGAGAGAGAGAGATATTTAAATAACACTTGTCAAATGGAATGGACGGTTCAATTTAATTAACAAAGTCAATAATGGGAACATTGTGTTTCCACTTTGTTAACAAAACACGATGAAGAGAACATAAGGACGAATTCGCCTTTAACGTTTCAGTAACACACTTTATAGTCACCTGGAACAACTACAAAAGACGTCTAACTTCTACGTCATTGCACAAGACCGAAGGGCTAGAACTCAGGTGGTCGCTGGTTCGGATAAGAAAGTAATTAAGTAAGTCTTTAACGTTTCATTCATCGCGTTTTGTTTTTTTTTGTTGATCTTTAGGACTGCTTTTTAAAAGTTTATAATTCCTTTTTGGTAACTATTTTACCCATTTTTTTTTTTTGGAAACATTAGGTCAGGCTAAAGAATTTCCCAGAATTCAACATCTAGCGGCATGAGCATTGGATTCAATAGTCTGATATCCCGTCGCCAGGCAACAGCAAGCAGCGTGGTTCTAAACAAAGAGAATTAGTACTTTTTATTCTTCATGCTGGCTATAACTTTTCACATGTCAAGTGATCAGAATGTATATAAGTCAAATCACGATCATATTTATAATGTTTGTCTCCTCTTGATACACTTTTGTGCTCGTCGGAGAAATATTTCATAAGAGCGTCCGCCATTGTCCGATAGTTTAGAGCCAGTTGCTAAGTTACTATGCCTCATTACGAGGGAAGTGACGTACGTCATGACTAACTTTTCAAGCCTATTTTACTGACGATCTGTATAATCCAGCAAAGGATTGGATACCACCGAGGTGTGAATCATAATGAACAAAGGGGAGTAAGATCCTATTTTACTGACGATCTGTATAATCCAGCAAAGGGTTGGATACCACCGAGGTGTGAATCATAATGAACAAAGGGGAGTAAGTCAGAAAATCCAGCAGATCCATGGAGTGAAGACGGCCTAGTTTCTCTTTCACATTTTCCTCGTTCTGGGAGCTGATGCCTCCGGAGCGGAGTTCCACTATCAACTGATCTATACTGATGCGTTTTGTCAATTTGTCTACACAAATTTCCCACAAGTTCTGGAAATAAAGGAGATGGGAACCAAAACAAATGAATGCTTAATCAGAAGAAAAAATAAATGGTGTGGAAGATTTATAGACTTTTATAATTAACTACTATAGATTTTTTTAAATAAAGCTTTTATATAGCGCAATACCCACTAAACACGCTCAAAGCGCTTTACAAGGGGTCCCTGGCCAACAGAAACACTAAACATGTTTGACGGGACATGACGCCAGTTTGGCGATTTTACAATTTTTTTCGGACAGAGCCAGCGCCGTTAACGGCCAGGTACTCATTTTACACCTGATCACGGTGAGAGAATGTGAGTTAAGAGCCTTTGCCAAGGATTCAACATTGCGCCGACCGACGCTCGAACCCAGGACCTTCCGATCCGAAAGCGATTACTAGATCAATATAACAAAATCTACTCAATTTACACCTGAGAAAGCTGAGAATCTGTGAATGAAGTACCTATCATACAATGGGAACCGAACTTGGAATCTATAAATCTAAAGTTCAATTTAATTATACTCGACCACAAAGTCGCATAAAGGTACAGGTTTTATATAAATGAGTATTGTAGATAATGGTGGATACTGTGAGCCCCCTACAGCTCTCATCTTATATATATATATATATATATATATATATATATATATATATATATATATATATATATATATATATATATATATATTATAGATATCTGTAGGATTAATTGAACCATTGTAAAGTGCACTATAGATGTGAGAGATACGTAGTGGCACTGTATTGTAATAAAACAATTTTATCAACGTTGTTCTTAATACTATTATAATACTAGGAACCCTTACGTCTACTATCAATCTATTTTGGCATCATAGTCTCCAAAGTTAATCTCTTGACTCATTCTTTATTGAACATTATGAATAATTGACTAATGATTGTTTTACCTTGCACAGAAACATTTTCATTTCTAGTAGCTGAAAGTTGATGTCAGCAATCATAAGCTTCATCCAGGAACTGAAAAAAGTAATATTTAAATTACAAATAATGTGTAGAATACCTTGACATCAAACAATAAATTGCGTGTGGGAATGAAAGAGCCCCAATAATGGGGGAGATGACGATTATGTGGAAAGAAGTTTAATAAAGTTTATATGCAATAGACGGTTTGGACTAATAATGAAATAGATGATCTGAATATAGATTTTTAGTACTTTGTACAGATAATATATTAATTATTTTTTTCTTTCGTTGTGTTAGCCAAAAAATGTACATTTGATTTGATGGGTTGTCTTTCCCTTTTTATGGTAACGTTCACTGAGTAATGGTGAATTTGGACTTTACCATCATTTTTTTCAGGAGCACGTTCATGCTCTTTGGACTTTATTTACCATTAACACAATCTTGTCAACTTTTACTGGATACGAAACAAGCAATGAATCAGTAAGCTCATGGGGTCATTTTGAGGGAGCCTCTCAAATTTGAAGTCAATGTTATTGTTATTATTTTAAGAAATTATAATAAGAGTTAGGCTAATAAATTAAACTTAAAACATGATTACAATTTATCATATCAAAGATCGGTGTTATGTCGTCTCTGTGTATCACTTACTCTAACGATGATATTCTGTGTGAAAGAGCCGCTATGATAGAGAATAGTTTTGCATCAGCCCCATCGTCCACGTTATAACCTGCCATCTCCAGTACCTGGTCATGGGAAAACAATGCGCATAGATTTGATGAGGAGCAGGCACTTATGTTGGTAACAACAAAAGATGAAGTGAGTAGAAAAGTGCCAGAAGACAATAGAGAATAAAAATTTACGGTAGTCACTCTCTCACCGGCCAGGCGGAGTTGTCGTACCAATAGGTTCAAACCCCATCACCGCCGCGAAAATTTTTTATTCTCTATTGTCTTCTGGCACTTTTCTACTCACTTCATCTTTTATAGATTTGATGAAAAAGATAAGATGATTAATATAACGCACCTCAAAGGTTATGATCAATTTGTTTCAGAATGATATAAATGTGATCGACCGCTACAATTCCTAACGTATTAAGAAACTCAAGTAGAGCTAAAGAAGAACGTTTTTGGAGAAGAAAAACTTCGAGCAAGTGTTCCGGTCCTTAACCCTCTCCTTACCAACTACAGGACACTCATCATATTCGGCACGATGCAACCAAAAACTTTCTTTTCTGATTATGTTTGTTTCTCGTAAACTTTGAAGAGAATGTGTTTATTATAGCCATAAGAACTTGACTCTGGATTGTAGAGCTCATTTTATTGAAAAGTATTATGCATAGAATGTTAATCTTCTGCTTGATTAAGAAAAATATTTTGTGTTGGGTGGATGTGTAATTTTGGGGAAAATTCTGAAACTGGCCGGCAAGGAGAGGGTTAACTTCTTACACTCGAAAGGGGCTGGACCAGACCCGGGTCATGACTCCTAAGTGTATCCCTATACTTTTTTTCCTTTTGACAATTAAGAGGGTTTCACGACTTTCGAATTTGTGCCTTAATCTGACGTATGTTGTTGTGCTCCTATCTTTTACGCCGTCGGTGCCGGCCATGTGAACAAAATTCCGCAGATTTGATTTAAAGTGAAAATAATTTCAAAAATTGAGATTTAGTCATCTTGAGAGATTACAATCTTACCAATGAGGCACGGTGATTTAAATAAAATTTCAAAATTTATAATAATGAAGTCTATTTTTATCATCGGGGGTTAAGAATCAGATTTTCTTTTCAAACATCATACGATGTCAGTCATGAGCCTGTGTTTTGTATTCTAAACTGTTTATTTGATAACATCTATAGATAGGTATTCGCATGTCTTAAGACATTGCTTTGAATTAAAGAGTGATAAAAGGATAAAATTTCCCATTGTTATTCTGATTCAATACAATATTATTTTTTTTTCCTTTGGAAAGTATTGCGATCAACATTAAAATCGACATGAAAATGTAATCAAACGAATGCAATGATATTGTTGTTTATGGTTATGGTACCGATGATGATGATTATTATGATGATGATGTTGTTGATGATGATGATGATGATGATGATGATGATGATGATGTTGATGATGATGATGATGATGATGATGATGATGATGATGATGATGATGTTGATGATGATGATGATGATGATGATGATGTTGATGATGATGATGATGATGATGATGATGATGATGATGATGATGATGATGATGATGATGATGATGATGATGACACTCCTAATAATGATGATGATGGTAATGGTGATCTAATGTTAATAAGCTAATAGTGATATCACAATGAACATATTAATGATTATCTAAATGGTAATGAAGAAGGCAATAACAATATTTATTTTAATGATAAAAGCGGCCTTTATCAGGAAGTTGTTATGGATAGTGTTACATACCCTATACAAAAACGCCTCCTCTTTGCCTGTGAGTTCATTATTAGCGTACCGTAATGCCTCGACCGTTTCATCTCTGGAAAGCCATCCACGGCCATCAACATCCACCTATACAGATTGATGAATCAAATATAAAAAAATCATTGCTGAAACATTTATTATATAAAGACATCAAGGTTTTCATTATAGAAGTGTAAAACATTTAAACATAATTGTTATCAAAAGTCATCTAATATAAATTGATGGAATATTTTATTTAAATCACAGATTGTAAGTATATCCTCATAATAGTACATTAGTAGTTTCGTTTGGTCGTGCCATATCTTTGCAGTTATTGAACCACGCAATGAAAGTCTCATCGGTATTCAGGATCATATTATGTCCTGCAGATGGTGCTATATTTGGACATTGCGTGATAAAGTGATGAAATTTTATGTTATGATATGAAATTAACGTATTAATAGTTACTCCTTATATATCTGATGAAAGATTACAACATTGTCATGAACATCCTTTAATTTTGATTGATGAAACTATGACATAAACTTCCACTCTTGACGGAACATTTATATATTGTCACCAACATCCGCCTATTATAGATAGACGAAACTCTGTCACGAATCCCCAGTCGTGATGGAACTTTCTTTAAAAAATTGTTCTCAACATCCAAAATAATGGTGTGATGAAACACTATACATTTTAATAAAAATCCACCCTAATACAAATTGATGCACATTTAAAATTGTCATCAACCCCCAACGTATTTGAATTGAGAAACATTAATATTATGATATAAACATATTCAGATTGAAGAGACATAAAAATAAGTATTTATCTTATGGTATATCATTTAAATAAAATGATTAACAATCACCTTATATCGAAAATAATGAAACACTAAAATAAAACCATCAGAATACGATGGTGAGTGAAAATTGAATAATTCTTTAAAATGGCGATTCTCTCATACGTCACATCAAATATCAAATAAATATAGACATTTGAATTGTTTAATGATTGCAGTCAGTATATAACCTTACTGATTATAGCTTAAACCTAAGCTCAAGTTTTAGTAAGTATCACTCAGTAAGTATGTAAGTAAGAAGGGAGAAAATTTGAATCAATTTTAAACTTTCTCGAGTTCACTTTAACTGAAAACTGTCGAGTTTCTATTGATATGAACTATAGAAAGAGTACGCATTGGATATCACCGGCTGATTGATTCTTGTAAAACGTATTTTTTATGAGATGAATTGCGGATAAAATAAAAACAAACCCTCTCAAAATATCCTCTGTACACATCCCATCGTCCGTTTGGAAATATACAGTACTTGGATAGAAAATCACCTGGGAAACAGAGATTTTACAGATTATTTAAATGTTTTTGTTCTCAAATCATCACTTTTCCTCTTATAGTTTCAGCGTATCGTATGCACTCTGAGTACACCAAGGACAATGCTACTCTTCAATGACTTTAAAAACAATTTTAACAGCTTAATCATTTATATTGTGCAATAGCCACTAAACGTACTCAAAGCTCTTACGGGACATGACGCCTTTTAGGCGATATTACATGGGGGTTTTTTTCCCCAAAAGTGACAACGATGCTAACAGTCAGGTACTAATTTTACACCTGAGTACGATAAGTGAATATGAGTAAAGAGCATTTTTCTGAGGACTTATCTATGCACCGCTGATAACACCGGACCTTCGATACCGAAGGCGATTGTCATACCACAAAGCAATATAGGCGCAATTTTAAAATGTGATCATTTTTTACATTAAACCATTTTGTTCATCTTGTGAATTACGACATAATACCAGATTGACACGACGGTCACATATGTGACACATCACTCAAAATTGGTATCTTATCCTGATGAAACACACACAGAAAAATCACTTTGGCTTTGGAATGACTTTTCACATTTAAAAAGGTTATGAATCCATTCTCTTTAACATTATACGAAATGGTTGAAGGTTTACTAGGTCTTATGACCTTTAGTTACTAGATATGTGTGACGGAAACTGAGCACACATAATTAGAGAATTCATTAGGATCTCATTCAATATCATGGTGATATGTGATATATAGTCATAAACCTAAAGAACTGTAAGCAAACTGATATCAAATATATTCCCAATACACCAAGAAAATGGTAATGTAAATTTAGATTAAATGATTAGAATTGATAATGAAACAAAACGTGTGTAAATAAAATATAGCAATACGAATTACTATATACCATAACATAACATTACATAATGTAAACTTAAGTACCCGGAAGGCACCAAATTCGATCACCCGCCGCTGCGCTGTGTGCCCTTGAGCAAATTACCTCACCCTCGCTCAATTTGGCGACGCTGCACTACGGCTGACGCCTGGATTATTCCAGTCTTCTCTTGAAATAGACCCCAGAGAAAAATTTCCCCTATGGGATGAGTAAAGGAAATGTTATCATATTTAGAAAAAAATTTTTATTATGTTCTGTTGCTAAAAGTTTCGCTCTCAGAGGATGGATCGTATATTTCCAGACTCCTTACATTCTTGGAAGCTGATCCTTCTTTCTATGGTTTCCTGCTCCACATAGAGTGATATTCTGTTTCGTGCCTTCAATCTA
>NC_088362.1:10468010-10473010 GCF_034508935.2 Berghia stephanieae
TAATAATAATAATATTAATAATAATAATAATAATAATAATAATAATAATAATAATAATAATAATAATAATAATAATAATAATAATAATAATAATAATAATATTACCATCATCATTACTACTACCACCACCGCTACCACTATACCACCATCACCATCATTATTACGTTTCCAATTATTTTTTTCTCGTTTTTTAAAATTTGATATCTATCAAAACAGACGAAAATTCCGGTGATTTTTTAAAGGGTAGTTAAAATATCTACGATTTTATTAGCCCTGAAAACTACGATTTTTATTTTCCTATCTAAAGTAGGCAGGTCTGCTATGACAAGTATCAGTATCAGTTCCATAGTCAAAATAAGACAAACAAAAACAACGTTTATTTAATATTAGGCTTTCGCCAATACTTCATACAATATAATTAAGACAAAATAATGTTACCAATCTCTCCTCATGTATTCGTTTGACTATCGTCACAATAATTACCGTGTTATCTTTGCTCCTTACCCAACCAATCCCTTGCTTCCCGCCTCTTCATCGCGAACCATCTTATGTATGTATTAGCTTCAGGACGGGCAAGTACGGAATCTGCCCACCCTTCCGTATTTCCTCTATAACTTAGAATTCAACTATCTCCTTACTCAGAAGAGTATTTCTCGTATACTAATTCAATTGTTGAGAAAACCAAAATGGTGGTTGTATTTTATTTATTTATTTAGTCGTGACTTTTGAATAAAAGTGTTTTGTTTTATTAGAGGGAATACAATAGAAAATTACATTGTTTTGCAAAAATATTTAGTCTGGCAATAAAAATACAGCGGTAATTACTTTAAGAATAATAAAAAAAAAGAATTAACAAATTAATTTGTTAAAAAACAAAACAAAAAACAACAACAAAAAACAACAACAACAACAACAAACAAATAAGAAAACAATTTAAATAAATGAGTTTTGAGAAACACTAAAGAAAACGAGGGGAAAAAAAGAAATAATTTAAATGGATAAACAAATATATTAAAACAACACAAACTAATACTAAATTGATATAATATTAGTAAATTAATAAATTTAATTCAATACTGGAACCTTCCCAGCACAAGTAAGGCAATAAATAAGAAAAAGTTCGTTTGCCAAAATCTCTATTTAGTGTACACTGGTTAATAAGGTGGGCTCATTTGAATTAGCCCGACCTAGTACTAGAGAGGCCAGACAGCCAAATCACCGTCAGGCGACGTGACGATGAGATGACGATGTGGGCGGAGTGGAGTGGAGTGGTTGGGGGGGGGGGGGGTGATAAAAAGAACAGGAGCGTATCCTGGTTTATGTATTACGGGATGCATGGTGATTCGCAATCTATCAAAAATACACACAAATTGATTTCAGTACAAAGTATCAATTTTAAGTAGTAACTTTTGAAATTATCTAATTTAGATTTGATTATTTCGGACCTGGTAATACAGCATATAACTTGAAAAAACAGGCTGGTATTTGCCCACCCTGCCCATTATTACCAGCCGTCCCTGGCACAAGCTCTCTCTCTCTCTCTCTCTCTCTCTCTCTCTCTCTCTCTCTCTCTCTCTCTCTCTTTCTTTCTTTCTCCCCCCCCCTCCCCACCCCCCCGTTCGGGGCGGAGGGTCACATAATTAATAATAATAATAATAATAATAATAATAATAATAATAATAATAATGATAATAATAATAATAATAATAATAATAATAATAATAATAATAATGATAATAATAATAATAATAATAATAATAATAATAATAATAATAATAATAATAATAATAATAATAATAATAATAATAATAATAATAATAATAATAATAATAATAATAATAATAATAATAATAATAATAATAATAATGATAATAATAATAAATAAATAAATAAATTACCGTGTAAAATATCAAAAATTAACTCCCTTAGTCTAACCGCATACTCCATATAGAATCGAACCAATGACCTTCACATCCGACAGCAGTAGTGACATACCACAACGCGTATGTTTGACCCAGCGACATCTAAGTTTGACCTCGTCCGTTGGATGTTAAAAGTGGAAATTCCTGCTTTTAACAACTGTTTGGATTGCAGTTCTTATATCTTTGACTAAATTATGCGCCCGTGATTAAAGACTAAATTGCTGCAGACACTGAGTTCAAAATCAATCTAATCTATGACAAAAGTTGTAAATATTCACGTATAACTTTCCACCAGATCAACATATCAAGCTTGCTATTTAGTGGCTGATTGGTGGACAGAGGGGCTTTATAAACAAGTAATAAAAAATGAGAAGAAAAAAAACAGAAAGCAAAACCATTACAAAACTTTATACAGCTGGCAATAAAAAACTGATCCCCTTGCTTGTTGGTCGGATGCTCAACCAAACGTCTAACTTAAGTATACTTATTTTTCATTCATTTCAACTAATTAGTGTGTGTGTGTGTGTGTGTGTGTGTGTGTGTGTGTGTGTCGGAGTGACTGTCTGTCCAGGCGTTTTTTGTTCAGTTGTTTTTTATTTATTTTTTTTTTTTTTTGGTGTTTTTCTATTTTATCGTCTTCATATCTCTTACTTTCCACACATCCTTCTATTTTTTGTCCAAACTTTTGGAGAAGGTAGTACTGACACAATCATTATCTCATCTTAAGAACAACAGTTCAGTCAGCCTACAAACAGCAACACAGTACTGAAACGGCGCTTCTTAAAATCTTTTGTTATATAATGCGGATGCTAACAATATCAATTTATTATGCCTTTAAGATCTTTCAGCTGCCTTTGACACAATTGACCATTACATTTTGTTAAGAAGACTAGAAAATACGTTCGGCGTAAAAGGAATTGCCCTTAAATGGTTTACATCATATTTACAGGATCGATGGCAGACTGTCGTGGTGAATGGTATTCAGTCAGAACAAGTTTTACTAAACTTTGGAGTGCGTTCTTGGCCCTGTCCTTTTTTTTCTGTATAAGCACCCCCTTTCTCGTGTGATATCCTGATTCAATCTGAGTTATCATTTTAATGCTGGTGATACGCAAATTTATGATTCAGTACCCCTGAGTAATTTACAATTCTTAATACAACGAATTTCGAGCTGTTTTATGAGATTAAATCTTGAATGTACCATAACAAGTTAAAATTAAATGATAGTAAATGATAGTAAAACTGAGATTTTAATGTGTGGAAGGCAAATAATTCACCTATTACTCTCGGAAATAGCACAACAGAATTTTCAAATAAATCAAAAAACCTTAGCGTCATCATTGATAAACATCTTTCCATAACAAGCTGCTACGTGAATAACACCATACAATCTATGTACATAGAAATGAATGAAATAAGTAAAATTCGTAATTTAATCTAGCAGAACTTTTAATTAATTCCCTTGTTTTATCTAAATTGTACTATTGTAACTCCCTTAGGGCGAAATTAGCTAAAGACAAAATATTTTTTTTTTGTTCATCTTATTAGCTCATAATATAGGCACCTTTTAAATTTAGTAAGAATGGTGTCACCTATTTCATTCAGTATAAATATACCAACAGATTTCGTTCCATTTCATGCTTTTCGTTTCCTAGGACAATGAAGATATTGATTTTAAAACAAAAAGGGATGTGTGTGTACGCTATTCTTAGGTTTAATTCACTATCACTCACTCGCCCCAATATCGTTGTACAATCACAAAACCCTGATACACAATTTAAGTCTAATTTACAAGATAGCCAAAATCATCAATAAGCGTAAATTAAAGCTATTATGCTTAATAAAAATAGACTCATCTTGAAAAAGGAGTCAGGGTCTAAAAGATTGAGGAATAGTCTAATGTAGTAATATTATATCAGAGTCACGCCTACAATCTTGACGGAGATAATTTAATCATTCCCCTCACGCCAGGTCAACCACACTTAGCCTTGCCTCTCACTCGTCCGTGATGGCGAGTGCTCGCCCTCGCTGACGTAAAACGTTTGTCGATCGAGTTATTCGTATTTTGCTATAATATTCTTAACTGAGATACTGTTCTTTTGGTGAATACGGACGAGGCATTTTGCGTTGCGGTTAACCAGAGTGAACAGTATGTGAGACGGTCGTATAAGATACTGTCCTTTTGTTGGTTACAGGTAGAGTTATTTGCTTGGCGTTAACCAAGAAAGAACAGTATCTCAAAATATTACGCAACATATTACGCCGACTAACAGAAAAACGCAATTTATCATTAGCTATTATTTAATGTTAGAAGACTTCCACTATGTAATCAAATTAAAGAGGTATGAATAAAAAGACTAAATGTGTCG
Organism: Berghia stephanieae; assembly: GCF_034508935.2. Taxonomy (NCBI): domain Eukaryota; kingdom Metazoa; phylum Mollusca; class Gastropoda; order Nudibranchia; family Aeolidiidae; genus Berghia; species Berghia stephanieae. The sequence goes on from NC_088362.1 coordinate 10,472,302, forward strand.
ATTGCGGCAAAACTGGTTGGATCTGGGTCAGCCCAGATACTGTCCTTTTGTTGGTTAGGGCAGTTTTATTAAGATGAACTTGTGATGCTTGTGACAAACTCTCTGTTCAAAATTATGATGGAAATTGTTTTCTATGTATAGGCAAAACATATTTACAAAAGATTATTTAGATAGTAAGTATGACTGCCATTGTTAGGTTTATTACAATAGGTACTGGTGATAAAGAATTTATTAATAATGATGTTAATTTATCATCATCATTATCATCATCATCATCATCATCTTAATCCTCATCATCATCGTCATTGTCGTCGTCGTCATCATCATCATCATCTCATCATCATCATTTTTGATTGAGCCGCCCACGACCTGTAATGCTTACGTATTATAGCACGAGATTGCTTTCACTAGAAAGACTTCACAGCACAATTAATTGATGAAAGCAGCCGATGCATTGCAATCGGATGATTTTGAAGCAAGAGGTTACTCTTACTCTATCAAGTCAAGCTGATCAGATAATATCATAAACTTTTACAAGTGCAGAAGGAAAATAACTGTTAGTCAATAAAATAACTGACCTTTTTAACGCCTCTTCTGGGAAGACTATTGTTGAGGTTAATCTGTAAGGCATGTCTCACTTTCTTTGTTCTGGACCTTGAACTGTCCATGTCTAAAGTGGGCAACTCCGGATCGATGACCGATGTTGACA
>NC_088362.1:10478010-10535510 GCF_034508935.2 Berghia stephanieae
ATCAACCAATTAAAGGCGAATGAAATATTTTTTGTTCAATAATGAATAGTTCTATTTAAGAAGAAAAAATTCTCTCTATATTCATCAAAATGAAAATAGTATAAATTTAACTTGAACTTAGACGTTTACTTAAAATCACATTGAATCAAAAAGAATTTTATTTTACAAATTTTAGTCAGTGCGCTCTAATTTTAGATGATTTTGGAGTAATATTTTAAAAAGAAAACCTTTCAAAAGAAGAACGTCACAGCAATATAGATGATTTTGATAGATTGGGGGGGGGGGGGGTTAAAGGTCCACACACAAAAGCATATTGTATTTTCACACCAGCAACACGGCAATCTTGTACACTAAATGTATTTAGCCAAAACTTTTTGAGTAACACATACATACAAACAGACAGTTATTCGATTTTTTGACATTCAATGTATCACTCTGGAGATGAATTTGACTATATTATAATTTCTCAATTGGCCACAATGAATCATATTCACCACACTAATTCATTTGAACTATCAAGCCAGCAATACGTATCATTATTTAAGTATGTAGTCATGGAATCCTGAAGTTCAATGACGTAATGTGCCTCTTCTATCGAACTTATTCCTTGAACAGTCAAATGTCTTCAAAATGTTATCTAACAAGTTCAATTCAACCTGCCAATAACTTTATTCCAACCTTATCCAGAACAGCGATGTGTAATGATATTAAGTTAACCCTCTCCTTACCAACCTTAGGACAATCGTCACATTCGTTACGATCCAACCACCATTTATATCATTCAGATTTCTTTTTAAAATCACACAATTTAAAGACAAATGTTTTATTATAGTTATAAAAACATGACACTGTGTTGTAGACTTCATGTTGTTGGTCAATATTAAACATAGAATGTATTTGTTGCTTTTCTATTTGAGTGAGTGTGAATTTTTTCGTGGAAAATTCTGAAAATGGCTGGTAAGGAAAGGGTTAACAAGAACAATGCGTATCGTCAAACTGTTAATTAGAATATGGCAAAAGACTAGTACGTAGTATTTCAGAACCATCAGGCACTTGGAGTTTATCCTGTTTTTTAAAGCGTGATACAAACAATAGCAATTGCTTGCTACGTTTTGGTTAGGATACTAGTCTATCGCAAAGTACTTTCCTCCAGATCTAAAAGACCCAGCTACCCAATCACTGCTTGGTGGACAGGGGCTTTGGAAAACAATCTCGACTTCACCCGAGATCGATCTCGGTCCCTTTGTGTGCGAAGCGAGTGCTCTAAATCGACAAGTGGCAACATCTTTTAAAGATACATTAAAATCATCTGGGTAGTAGAATAAAAGATTTTTTTCCCTCTTTGCGTTTTGGAAATTGTAACTTGCATTCATCGTGCTCTTGTAAGCTCCCTTGGCGATATACTCGGAATTTGCCTTGAATTACAAAAGGCATGAATGCATGAATCCAGTATTCCTCGTACATGCTTGTTACTTATTTACGAAAGAATTGGACACAGCTAATATAATATAACGATTTGGGAAAGGGGTGGGGGGGTTGGCTGGTTTGGTTTCTTTGTAGGTTCATTACATTGATCATTACAAGATGATTAAACTAGACTGTGTTACCACACTGGTAAACGGGCATCAGAAATACATTTTACATAATTAAATAGACATTTGAATTTTAGCAATCTGTTCTATTCGATTCTACTTTCTACAGTATATTGCAATTACTTATCACCGTTTACCATATTAAAAGTACTCGTTAAAGATGAGTGCAGGAATTGTGCATGCTATCTGTGAATTGCACTATTTGCATTTGTGTTCTAATAATCGTGCATAATAATTTGTGATTTGTAATATTTAGACTACAATGTGCGCAATAAAACCTAATGAATGAAAACATAGCAAGTTAGTGAGAGAGATAGAGAGGTAATAGAAACGAAAAGATGTGAAGCATTTAAGAAACTGTTCAAAATACATGCGTGATTTAATGAGGAAATTTAGGTAAATTTCGTTTAGAGATTTAGAAATATTTCGTCAGATTTGGGGTGGCGACCGAGAGAGAAATATTCAACCCTATAACTGTCGTACTCGGGGAAACTCGTATTTAAAAATTTGGCCGGAAAACTGAGCCTTTTCCAAGATGAGGGTCATTTAAATCGACCGATATCTGAACGACGTGTCTTCTGGCCAATTTTTTTATTACCTGTCTTCCCAGAGTAAGGTACTTAACTGGTTAAATATGCTGGTATGCTCAAGATGAGACATCTAAAATATCATCGGCATGGGTTCTAGTGACAGAATATGACATATCCAAATAAATACAAAATCCTGTGACAACAAGGCTCACTTATTATGTTGTCCCCTGTTGCAAACTGGGGTAAAATACTCTTGATTAAGCAGGAAAAAGAAAGTGCACAAAAGGACTCAACAACGGATCCTACTGTTTTACAGGCATTTCGCTCATTCTCGGGTGGGTGATTAAAATGTAAATCCTGTTTTTGTGTCAACAACGAAATGATTCTATTGGTGCCTGGGTGTAAGTGTATGGGATATTTTTATTTAAATTTCATTATGGCTAAAAACAAATATATGGTTTTCTAGACCACAAATTATTTTCTATATATAGTAATATACTCTTCACAAAAATCATACTACATATAATGTCTTTACCCTCTGAGATACAATAATCCATACAGATTGGTTATTTGCAAACACATATTGTTTAGCATATTTCAAAGCAAAGAGTTTACATCATTTGAGTATTAAAACTCATTCTCTCGAAACAAATTGTTGTCATTCGTGTCTAAAACCACAAACGACTTTGTTCCAATGGAAAATCTAAATAATATATCGTCATGAAAGACTTCAAGTATTTGTCTGTCCGATTGATTTAAGATATAAGAGGATTTATTGAAAAAAGATCTGAACAACATTGATTTGATGTTACTAAAATTCTGTGCCATGTTAAATCAATATCGAATGTTATCGTTTAATCAACCCTGACAAAAGAAATAGACATAATACCGTCTTGAATCGGTAGGGCACAAATATTTAAAAATCTCATTTTATCTATAATATTATTGAATAAATGACGATGACATCATTCAGATATTTGGTATTGTTTTTAGACCGCCAATTAGATGATATGCTCTTGCTAAATTCTCTCAATCAGACCAGAAAAATACCCGTTAAAAGTGACACATAATTTTGTGTGTTGTAACATTGATCTGGCGGGCAGAACCGATAAGTATTTTATTTAAACGCACAGCATCACTATTGTCACTTTCCCTGTAAATCTTAACTTATGAATTTGTTTCAATAACCAAGATATCAGATGAGATGAAACAGAAAACAAGCATGAGAGTTTTATATCAAAACACAACAAACTGAAGCCATTCAAAGAAGCAGTGCTTTTGTAAGATGTGAAATCATGTGCATTTTAATTTTCACTGTTTTCAATGCAGATCATGTTTTGATCACCTTTCGGACGATTTAATTTAGGGAGAACGGATAACATGCTTCCTTGTTTTGATTCGGGTTGAGCTGGCTTAGGAAGTAATTCGGGAGGAGGTGAGGCAGGAGGAGGAGGGGGAGGTGTCTTTGGAGGTGGTGTAGGTGAACGGGGTGGTGGTGGTGGTGGAGGTGGGGGAGTTGGAGGAGGAGGAGTGGGTAGGCGTGGTGGTGGCGGGGGTGGAGGTGGTGGTGGGGGAGTCTCAGGTTTCGGTGGAGGAGGAGATGGAGGGGGAGGAGGTGTAGGGGGTCGTGGTGTCTCTGAAAAAATATTACATTATTGATAGGATTTGTCATTAAATAACAATGCTATTATGATTATTTTTGCCCCCCCCCCTCCCCCCCACAGACACACACGTATTTTTCTTCAATTGTCGCATTCACCTCTCTCTCTCTCTCTCTCTCTCTCTCTCTCTCTCTCTCGCTCTCTCTCTCTCCCTCTCTTTCTTTCTCTCTCCCTCTCCCTCTCTCCCTCTCCTCTCTCTCTCTCTCTCTCTCTATCTCTATCTCTCTCTCTCTCTCTCGCTCTCTGTCTCTCTCAAACACGTAGACCCACTCACAATCCAAGACTGTTCCTACACGACCGTTTCATTTTGAGATAACTGTTGTTTCTTTGAAGTGTGAGTTTGTGGTGGTCTTCATCATCATCAATCATCATCATCATGGATTATCCCTTCTGGACGTGGCCTCGGCTACTGCCATGCGCTATCCTTCCGTATTCAGTCGCTGGCTTATTCATCCATTTGTTGATGTTTTGTAACCATCTTCTTCTTGGTCACCCACTCCCTGTTTACCTTCCACAATATCCTCTAAAAATTGTTTTCAAGGGTGGCGTGTCTTTTGATATGTCCAAAGAGGCAAGTTTTAGTTTCTGTATCATCCTGATGAGATCTAGCTCCCTAACGCCCAGGGACTCTTTCACATGTTGATTTTTTTTATTTATCTTTTCATGTCCAGCCAAGTAACCATCTCAATATCCTCATTTCTGCAACCTCAACTTCTTTATCTTGTTTCTTTGTTGCAGCTGCTGTTTCTAGACTTCCAATGAGATTGGAATCCGTTTTTTACATCAGACTTCTGTTCCCTTTCAAATGATCTTAACTAGAGGTCTCTCAGTGCATGTGATTCTTAAAGCCATTTTACGATTCTCTCCATCTTGTGCTTGCCCATCTCTCGGCAAGGGAATGCGGAGAATTTCCCTATAGCATTACAATTAATTCAAATGCATTAATATGGTCACGGCCATCACTTTGGCATATACATTGAGGGTAAAAATAAAAGGAAAAATTAAATACAAAATTCCACATGTCTTAGTCTCTTGTTCGTGGTCTCGATATAGGTCTTTGGATAAAATGAAAATTCTCAATTATTAAAACAATCTTTAGACTTCTTTTGATAATTGATAAAATTGTAGCATCACGTCAAAAAACCACTGGCTCACCTTTTTTCTTAGGAGCTGTCACTAGCTGAGGTTCGGGAAGACTGTTCTGTTCCGTGAGTTTGGTCAGGGCTGCATTGTATTTAGGTATGATGCCTGAATATATGGAAGGAAAAACAAAATAAGGCTGCGATTTAGGTAAGGGGACATAACTGTGCAAATTATTTTAATAGCACTTTTATACGAGGTTGTCTTTCTTCTTATGTATTGGAGTGTATTATTCAAATTTGAAAGTCATTTGAACTAACACATTTATGTTATCACGTTTAGAATTTAAATGGGAATACAGATGATTAATTATGTATATGATATACATGTTAAATGATCTGTTCAAGTAAACAGTTGGAAAGACATGACAGCCGTTTATGAAGCTTAAACAATGCATGTCTTGTGATTAATTAATGCAGTTCAATCTTTAATTATGCTAATGTCTCACTCTTTTCCATGAACAGAGGCATTGTAGTGTGTGTGACTCTATGAATATATTATATGATATTAATACTGTTCTAAAGTAGAGTAAAAGGAAGGGGGTGGAGAAATACTTCTATCAGTATCTAAATAACCCTAGTGTTAGGCATCACATATTATTCTCATTTTATTCAAACTAAGCACTTTGGAACAAATATTATACAATGTCATAAGCAAGCAAAAATTTATCAATTAAAAACGAAACGTATTCAAGTTCATATTTTAAGCTGTGGAGCACCCTACATATTACATTTTTGAAATGTTATAGATTTTTAAAGGCGATATAATTCTGTATACAAGCTAGAAAACTCTAAAAGTTGAGTTTATTTTATTTTTGTTCAATAATTGAGGTACGTTGGTAGGATTGCTGAAACAATGGATGAAGTGAAAATTCTCAATTATTAAAACAATCTTTAGACTTTTATGATAATTGGTAAAATTGTAGCATCATATTATCTCAGCACCCTTTATCCATTGCTGTATCCATTGCTGTCTTATGTAAAATTCTCAGATAGGCTTGACAATAATGTTCATGCTTATGAGATGGGTAGATATAATATGCATGACACTATAATATAATACAAGTTTTGAAAAGTTAGTGAATAGATAATGATATGAATTAGAATGATAAATGAAAGAATGGCACAGATACAATATATTATACTACTTGATATGATGATTAAAATGACATCAATGAAAAGTTATACTTGGTTATATTTCCCTAGGTGCGCCTTGATAACGCAAATTTAAGATGTAGAAGTACAGACCTGCCTATTATTAGGAAACATTCGTGGAAATGAGGAATATTGGCCCTGATTTCGGAATTTCATGAGAATCTTTAAATCATTAAAACTAAAGTTTGATGTCACATTACATTATACATTTTAAAGGAATTTGACGTTTTATGTAATCATTGTGAGGGTAAATTGTTGATTTTTAAAGTTAAGTATAGCGGCTAAAATTTGTACCGCCGAAGAATTACGAATTTAACTTTTCAAGTAGGTAGGTCTGAGATCCACGTAGAGGTACCAAAGCAGTCAAAAAGTAATGCAAGTGAGTATTCAGCTAAAAACAAGAGTTGGTATTATCTCAACTCATATTGAAGCTGAGGATCCCAGTAAACACTATCTAATCCTCAATAAAGACTGTTCTGTTCAAATGTTGCTGTCCACCTATAAGTAAGGTTACGCATACAGTCTATGTAAAATGTTTAAGGTTGCTATTCATCCCCGCTCTCTTCAAAATGTAAACCTTCCAATGCTATTTTTCCCGCAAACTCCCAAGAAAGTGCTGAGCTGAGAGAACAAGATGGATATATGGAAAAAAATGTCCCCCTATAATATTGGATTATCTCCCTTTAATGCCACAAATATAAGGGAGCAAATTATAATGGTGGAAGATCGCTCTTGATCCATAACACATTGCTACTTGCACTAATCTTTGACTTCCTGAATATGTGGCGTTTTAGACTATACAACAATAATTTTAGAAAGAGATTGGTATATAAGTAATGAATCATTCCAGTCGACTGTCATTCATTGTATGAAAATATTTAGATAATATTGAAGAAAATAATTAACTTGCATTCCTCTATTACTCTTGATTAGAGAGGATATGGCTTTAACTAATCCTAGTGATGAAAATGTGTCCTGCATTGAAATAATGATTTGATTCCTCTTTCCCCAGAATCAAATTACGTTATAAAACAAAGTAGTATCATTGTTGCCTAGGTCGTCTTGAAGTTCACTATCTAGATCACATACTTTGACAATTCTTTGTCATTATATGCGGCTATGTGGTCTTGTGGTATGACACTCGCTTTCGGATCGGAAGGTCCTGGGTTCGAGCCTCGCGCTCGGCGCATAGTTGAGTCCTTGGAAAAGGCTCTTTACTCCCTTTTTATCTCACCGTACTCAGGTGTAAAATGAGTACCTGGCCGTTAATAGCGTTGTCTTTGTCCGAAAAATTGTAATATCGCCTAACAGGCGGCAAGTTCCTTCCTACATGTTAAATGTTGATGTTGACCAGGGACCCCTTGTAAAGCGCTTTGAGCACATTTAGTGGATATTGCGCTATATAAAGCTCAATTTTTTTTTGAATATCAAATATTCCAATGATGTTTCAAAATCAAACCAATTCTAATCATATACAATATCATCTAATGCGAATTGTTTCAAGTGAAAATCAAATTTAAGAAGCTACACTATGTAGACTAAAACAGCATGGTTAATTATTTTACTTCTTTTTTCAGCTAATCCTACTACATTCGCTGTTACGCTGACATGATCTCAAACAAAGTTATTTTATTTTTGTGCAATCGGTTTGCTTAATTGAAGATTATTATTTCATCAAGGAATTGCCTCTATCTGCAGTGTTATTTCAGCACGTCTGACCGGTCATCAAGTGGTCTTAGATTCGATTCCCAGTCGAGGCATGGGGCAAATGTGTAGTTTTTTACTTGTATTTTTCTCTTTGTTTTGTCTGGCACTGTTTCACGCACGCCTTCTTTTCAGATTTAACTCTCTCTCCATACCAGCTATTTTTAGAATTTCCCCCAAAAAATTCACACCCACCCAACACGAAATAGACTTTTCTTAATCAAACAAAAAAGTAACAAGTGCATTCTATACAGAATTTTGTTCAGCAAAATGATTCCTACAACACAGTGTTTAGTATTTATAGCTGTAATCACCGTATTTCTTTAAATTTTGTGATGTACGAGAGAAATCAGAATGAGAAAATTGTCGGTTGCATCGTTGGGAATGTGACGATTTTTCTATAGGTGGTAAGGAGAGGGTTAAATCAACGATAATATGCCTTATGTAGATTGAACTGAACTAGCATTCTAGTTCTATTCATATCCTCATATTGGTTATTAAATCACAAGTTCTGTAAATGGAACCCATCGCTTCCAAATGGTTTCCTGTCAGAAAACAAAACAGATGCCAAGAATGGATGTGAAAGTTCAAATGAGAAAAGTATTGTGAAATTATAGTTTTTCTCAATTTTAATTTTTTAAGTAAGTCATTCTCCCAAAAAATAACAAAAGAAAAACTTATAACAAGTCTTATTTCTAAACACTACAATTTCAATGTTTAACATCTAAGTCACTCCGACATGACTCCGTTTCGATGCGATGTGTCACATATCTGTCAGCTTCTACATTCATTGTATCATCTAGGATAAAGAATGAAAGCAGGATAATATAGAAGCTATAAAATTTCCCTCATATGAATTGTAAATTTTCATACCTTCCTTGTCTTTTTCTGTAAAGTATGAGAGTTACACTTTACGTGAATTACAGATTATAGGACATCAAAATAATAATGTTTCACTAATTTTTTTGAGACAACACACACCCAGTAAAAATAATACTATTATTTTCAGTTACATTGTTCTTCACTTTTCCGATTTGTAATTTATATTAAAGGGACTTAGTTAACATTCAACACATACAAACAACACTACAATGCTATTTTTGAAGAAAATAAAAACAAAAAAAACTAGATATGTTATTATTTTGTCCCCATCAATAAATTTTCTTTTTTTCGGTTGAATAATTAAAAACATGACAAAAAATACCTCTAATTTATCTCCAACTCTTATTGGTGTCCTTTTTAGACTAAATTTACAAACATAAAATCTACCTTGTGACACAACCTAATTTATGAGCAAATGAATAATATCTCAGATAAAAACAAATATGTACAACATATTGCTATACAAAATAAACACACTTACAAATAGTACGACTAATGATTTAAACTCACATATTATGATAGCATGCAAAGTGATTAGTCATAATATTCGTTCTTTATCTACGTGTGTAGGTATCATAATTTCGCCTACAAGGGATGCGCTATCAGGACGAATGAATCACAAGTTTTCATACGTTTGTCATCGTCAGCAGCAAAGATTCTTAACTGTTGCTTTGCCGAATGTGTAAGTTCATCACGTTCGACCATAACCTGATCCCGCAAGCAAGAACGTAATTTTATTTGACCCAGTTCTCCCTTGCCAGAATCTCCTGTTAAGAAACATAAGTAAGTGCTATGAAAATGTACAACAACCAATAAAAGCACCACAACAGATTAAAGCTTCTTATAAATAAATGTCTAAGAATGGCTTAGGGCATCAAGTAGACGGATATGAGTAGGAATGAATGAAGATTTGTTGGAATCTGTCAACCAACAGACTATAAATATCCAAATCAGAAAGGGGAGGTGGAGAAGGGAGGGCCATCGTATAATTAGAAAACATGCCTGTGATATCACAAGGCTCTCACGATGGAATCCCCAAAGAGGTTGATAACCAGGGCGAAAGTTATCAGGGGCGGATACACATGAAAGAAAATAGAAAAGACGGCCCATGGAAGAGTTGGTAAAATTGCGAAGTTGTCAGACCTGCAAAAAAGAACACGTCGGTTCATCTGCTCTTTCTTCTATTGAAGCATCATTGAGGGAGGCCGCCCCATAGCTTTCTTGAATACATACCGAAGAGTCGAAATCCTGTTTCCTCCATATTTTGAATATCGTTCACTTTTTCTTATAAATATCATCTAGAAACGAAGTGACTATTCTCATCCCCCCGAAGCTAGTCTTCATAATAGTATAAAAAGTAGTCCACAATTGTTGTATGTTTAATCCAAAGGTTGTAATGCAGTAATTTGTTAAGTTTCTTGTCACAAGTTGCACAATTAAAAAAAAAATCATTCAAATCCAAATCGCAAAAAGCCGGCGACGTTTTTTTCGGTAATCCAATCGGCCGGGGGGCCGGGGGGGGGGGGGATGAGAATAGAGGCAGCCATCTAGAAAACCATTGCTTTTGGACAATGTAGCTGTCTTATAATGCTTTATTTTATATGCCAAAACACAGTAAGATGCTCACAAACGGAAAGATCACTCCATCTACCAGGTGGTCATGGGTAATAGATGTAAAATGTCAAGCGCAAGTTACACAATGAGCCTATTTGTTTCTCTGTTGAATTCTGTCTTTTGGCGTAAAAATACATGGTGCACGTAAGGGATATCTTGAAAGAGAGAAAAGGGGCAATCGATTGCATTGACACCACAACTGTCCTTCTGTTAAAGAAGAATTATGATATTCAGTTTTGCACGCAAAAAGACGCTCGTTGAACATCTCCTTATTGTACAAATCTAATTCATTGGCGGACTTGTTCCACTTCCGGTTAGATAAATACTAACCGCTCATTTGTATAGAAGTGTTTGTTTTTTTCATCAACAGCTCTCACTAAACGAAGAGAATTCATTAACGCAGCCTGCAAAATGAGAAGTAAGATGTCATTTATAATATTAAATATCAATAAATCAATAAATATTTTCTTCTTGATACAACTTACTGATAGGAATAGTTGTAGATTCTATAGTCTCTGTCTCGAAAAAGTCTATAACCTCAAATGTTGTGTCTTTTAATGACGGTAAAATCTGGAATGGAAATTATTTAATAGTTCAAGGGAACATATGTTGTAATTTAAAAAGGTACAATGCATAAGACCTTTAAAACATATATGACCCTTCGTCTCAAAACGGTATTATGTCAGGATGGTTAAACTGGTCAAAAATATGAAACGGTATTTACCACAGTAAAATATGATATTCCGTCTCCTCTATACAGCATATAAATTCAACTTAAGCATGATATTTCTGGATACAAATTCCATCTTAAGCATCTTAATCATACCGACGTGATACCGTTTTGAGACGAGGGGTCACATATTCTAAGAATATAAATAATTTATTAACATTTTAATTTTAAGCACGATCGCAATATAAAAAGATAGATTTGAAAAATCAAGTTTAAATTAAAATATTTTAAAAGTATTAAACATCTTTTTTAAATTTAAAAATAAATTAATTAACTAAAATTGAAGATATATTTTTATCCTTAAAAAAAGCATTTATTTATAAATTTATTAATGTAATTGTTCCGTTTATTTATTTATTGATTTATATCTTATTTATAATTATTAATGAGTAGTTTGATTTAAAACTGTCACCATCTCCGTCGCATCCAACAATTCCAAACTGTCTTCCTCTGCTGTCTCCGTTACGGTTTCTTCCTCTTCTGGTTCCTCAACTTCCGGTTCTACTGGAATGGTTGTGGGAAGGGCACTATGGGATGTCTGGAACCGCACTGTTCTTTGGCCTGGAATTTGAGTTAACCATTTTAATCTTATTTTTTTAAAATACATATATAATGGTAAATACGATGGTGTGTCTTGGTTGTTCATCGGTATAGTGTCTCGTCTTGTCATAATAGTCAAGCAATGTAAATTCTCTCCTTACCAGCCATTTTCAGGATTTTCCCCAAAATTTCACACCCAACTAACACAAACATATATTTTTCATTACCCAAAAATAATAGCAGAAAAATTCTTGCCATACCTAATTTTTTTTTTAGCAAAACACACTGTTCATTTTATTTAAATGTAATGATGTACAAAAGAAATTTGAATAAGAAAAATGTTGGTTGTATCGTAATGGATGTGACGATTTTCCTGTAGTTGGTAAGGAGAGGGTTAAGTGTGTTCAGTGGCGGATGGAGGAAAATTCCGGCCTCAATTGTGTGCTCTTTACACAAATTACCCCACCCGAGTCAGGTGTGGATGTGTATCAAGCTTTAGATAGAATGAAATTGACATCATTCATTTTTTGTTATCGCTTTTAGACAGCCATTTTATGAGTAGTTCTTACTAAACTGTATCAATCCTACTATATAAAATATCTACTAGTTTGTAGTGCAAAGTTGAAATCATACTACTTACGGTGGCCGTCGGGGATGTATAGCGGCGTAGAATAGGCTTTCCTTTCTCTTTTCTTTGGTAATTCTTGCTTTGGCCTTAATGGACGATGCGCAGTCTGGTTATAATGATGGGTGGAAAGGTTTTGTGAGTTACCAAACACAATCTAAAATATAATTATGGATAACGCCTACCACTAAGATTCCTTTTTACAGAATTTGGACATCCAAGGAAGAGATGTAAGCACATATATAGTTCAATATCAACTGAACGTGCTCAAAGAGCATTAGGTGGGGTCACTATCCAACAGCAACACTTAACATGTAGGACGAGAAATGACGCCTGTTAAGGGATATTACAGCCAGGTACTCAATTTACACCTGAGTACGGTGAGAGAATGTGATTTTAGAGCCTTTTCCAATGACTCTACTATGCGCGCTCGTATTGGGACTCAAACTCAGGACCTTCCGATCCGATACGAGTGTCATACCACAAGACCACATGCTGTTTATAACTAGGATTCCTTTCTTTAAAATTGGGGAATGTAATAAAGACAGATGTATGAGGTATGCAACTATAAACATTCTTCTATGGGCAGATTCAAAATAATGCTTGATAATGAAATAATCAATTCCCGGTTTATTTATGATTAAATTTAAATACACCGGGAATTAAAAGGTGATTTGGTCTAAATCACCCCTTACATTATACTGGCATGCCGCGAAAATCCGATTTATCACCAACTCTGACAATAGGAGTGATGTATCTTTTATATCAATGTATTATTGTCATAGCATAGTCTTACATGAACAGAAATAGTTTTACCAGATTCAAACAAAAGAGAGCATTTAAAAGAGCCCAAAGGGATAAATATTGTAACCCAACGAAACATGTCACTAAACATGATGACATAAATTAGTAAGCTATTGTTTCAATGTTGAGTTGTATTGTATATGTCTTAATTTATATATATAATAGAAATATATTATGTATTATATTATATATAATAGTTAGAAAGATAGAGAGAGAGAGAGTTAGTTGGATATATAAAAAAAAATAGATAGATAGATAGATAGATAGATAGATAGATAGATAGATAGATAGATAGATAGATAGATAGATAGATAGATAGATAGATAGATAGATAGATAGATAGATAGATATATAGATAGATAGATAGAAAGAGAGCGAGAGAGAGAGAGAGAGAGAGAGAGATCGGGGGAGAGAGAGAAAGAGAGCGAGAGAGAGGGAGAGAGAGAGAGAGAGATAAAGAGAGCAAGAGAGAATAAGAATATCACACTTCAGATTAGATTTTTTTTTCCTTTTAAACTCAAAACACAACTTCCGTACACACACACACACACATACACACACACACATACACACACACACATGCACACACACACATACACACACACATACACACACACATACACACACACATACACACACATACACACACATACACACACATACACACACACATACAAACACACACACATACACACACACATACACACACATACACACACATACACACACACATACACACACACATACACACACACATACACACACACGCATTACATACACACACACATACAACACACACACACACATACACACATACACACACACATACACACACATACACACACATACACACATACACACACATACACACACATACACACACATACACACATACACACACATACACACATACACACATACACACACACATACACACACATACACACACATACACACATACACACACACATACACACACATACACACACATACACACACACACACAAATACACACACAAAGTACATTACCTGTTTGGATGAAGGTGACCTGTCCAGCCGTGGTGCAGAATTGATGAAAGACACAAACGATCCTGATCGTTGAAACTGTCATGAATAGAAATATAGAATATAAAGAAAATTGAAATGTCATGTCCGGTCCTACATGTTAATAACAACAAGAGATGAAGTGAGTAGAAAAGTGCCAGAAGACAATAGAGAATAAAAATTTTTTGCGGCGGTGATGGGGTTTGAACCTTATTGGTACGACAACTCCTCCTGGCCGGTGAGAGCGTGACTCTGCCGTATGAGCATCCACGAATCCAAAAAAATTCGTATCAAATTCAGGTCATTCATTATTAGTGCCTTCTCTCACCGACTACTGGAGGTAGCGGGTACACACACAATGTTGCTGTTGACCAGGGACCTCTTGTAAAGCGCTTTGAGTACATTTAGTGGATATTATGCAATATAAGGCTCATTAAACCAGCAATTGCTGTACTCTGAAAAAAAAGCATATTTAAAAATGAATGGCTTGGAAACTCGTCCTTCAAATATCATTCGAGTTAAGAGACCTTATCTTGGCAAAAATTCCCCAAACTTTTGGGAGATTATTATTATTATTATTGTTATTATTATATATTATTATTATTATTATTATTATTATTATTATTATTATTATTATTATTATTATTATTATTATATATTATTATTATTATTTTTATTATTATTATTATTATTATTAATATTTTTATATATGTATATATATATATATATATATATATGAGTGTGTTTGTGTGTGTATGTGTGTGTGTGTGTGTGTTTATCCATCTATAGATATCTCATCCTATAAATAAATAAAATTATTTATATACTTTCACCTCTTGTATCTTGCCTCATCTACTGACTAACTCTCTCTCCATCCCCCCCCCTCTCTCTCTCTTTCTCTCTCTCTCTC
Organism: Berghia stephanieae; assembly: GCF_034508935.2. Taxonomy (NCBI): domain Eukaryota; kingdom Metazoa; phylum Mollusca; class Gastropoda; order Nudibranchia; family Aeolidiidae; genus Berghia; species Berghia stephanieae. Next base: position 10,492,941 of record NC_088362.1, read on the forward strand.
TCTCTCTCTCTCTCTTTCTTTCTTTCTTTCTCTTTTTATCTCATTATTCTTATTCTTTGCTTTTTTTTATTTAAAGCACTAAAAATAGATCCCAGTACATTATTGTTAATCAACGTATAGAACTGAATACCATTATATGAATGTTTATTAAATAGACTTTCTGCTTTATTTTGTCAATCTTTAAAGTATATCATTTTATTCGACAACAACAATAAGTTTATGTTATGAAGTACTTATAACAGTTTTTCCTAAAGTAAGAGTTCATGTCTAATTTGTAAATCAGCAAAATGTCGACAAACATTTGAAGACAAGCATTTCATAAAATAGACCGATGCGGTCTTAACCCTTTCCTTACCAGCCATTTTCAGGATTTTCCCCAAAAATTCACACCCAACCAACACAAAAATATATTTTTTATCTCTCAAACAGAATAGCAAATAAGTTCTTGTCATACATTATTTCTTTAGCAAAACATGCTCTACAACACACTGTTCATTTTCTTGTAAGTTTTATGACGTACAAAAGAAATTTGAATAAGAAATATGTTGGTTGTATCGTAACGAATGTGACGGTTTTTCTACAGTTGGTATGGAAAGGATTAAATATGATCCAAAGAAAATCTATGAAAGGGTCTAGTACTCAAATAGTGACGTCATCATGACTATCACGGAGTCCGGAAAGAAGATCTTTTTTTTTAATAATTAAAAAATATTATCATTTACATAGAAAAAAAACTCTCATACAGTCATGACGTCACTTCTCTAGTAATGACGCATAGTAACTTAGTAACTGGTATTACACTATCGGAACAATGACTGGCGGACGCCTTATGAAATATTTCTTCGACGAGCATAAAAGTGTATCCACAGGAGAAAAACATTATAAATATGATCATGTCTTGACTTGTATACATTCTGATCACATGGCATATGAACATTTCTAGCCAGCATGAACAATAAAAAAGTACCAATTTTCTTTGTTTAGAACCACGCTGCTCGCTGTTGCTGGGCCACGTGACATCAGACTACTGAATCCAATTGCATTACGAATCTTTACGCGTCTATATGAAATTATTCAGGATAGATTGGAACTTTAATGGTTTTCCCAATCGGGCAACTCATATACCAGATTTTGTAGCATTAAGTCATTAAGATGAGACAGTGGATGTCTAAAAAAATAATTTTAATGAGTTTTATATAGCGCAATATCCACTAAATGTGCTCAAAGCGCTTTACAGGCGGTCCCTGCTCAACAGCAACATTTAACACGTAGGACGAGACATGCCGCCTGTTAGGCGATATTACAATTTTTTGGACAAAGACACCGCTGTTGACGGCCAGGTACTCATTTTACTCCTGAGTATGGTGAGAGAATGTGAGTAAAGAGCTTTTTCCAAGGACTCAACCATGCGCCGATCGCGAGGCTCGAACCCAGGACCTTCCGATCCACAAGCGAGGGTCATACCACTAGACGACATAGCCGCAGCATGTCTACCAGCAAAGTACGGTCTAGGGCGTGAGTGGCAACCATTCTGCATCAGTGAAATCTGGCGTCGCACACACACACACACACACACACACACACACACACACACACATATATATATATATATATATATATATATATATATATATACACTAGTTGTGGTAACGGCCCAGAGACGGCAGAGCATATAGAATGTATGCGCTTGGCTAAGAAGTTCATAACATTCCATCCGGAAGTATAACGGCTCAACACAAAAAACTATTTATAATCATAAACTTTTATAGTCTGGATAATACTGTTTAGTGAGTATTATTCATAAACGTGGATGGCAAAAAAAAACAATAACAAAGACCAAAGTGACGTCAACTCCATTCTATCTATATGGATGAGCATTGCATTGTGATGCAGATGCCATGAGGTTTCAGAACGGCTCCATAGTGTGGTAAAGTTTTCGGTTAATAGATAGGTCGTCATAAAAGTGTATCCAGATTTTAAAAACCCATTATAAATCCGATCATGCTTTGACTTTAATACATTCTGATACTAAGACATATGAAAAGTTCTAGCCAGCATGAAGAATAAAAAAAGTACCGAATTTTTGTATAGAACCATGATGGCCGCCGTTGCTGGGCGACGTGATATCAGACTATTGAATCCAATTGTGACTCGTCTAAAAGATACAACACAAAGAGGATTAGTAATTTCTATGTGTTGTATCTTTTACACGAGTCACATTTACTTCCTTTATTTTAATCTTCGTGTTATTGGCTCATTTATGCGCCTCTAGTTTTGGTAATACCTGGTCGTACAGTGCTGGCAAAAGTCTACTCGCACTTTCACGTGTCAACGTCACCTCCCTAGAGATTGGAGGAAGCGGGGAGTAGTGGAAGACTCTCTGCGGGGTTTTAGCCATGGCCAATCCTGTAATGGCAACGATGGACTCCTTTAAGGGCATATTTCTTGGTTTGAAGGGTTTGAGTGCAGCTCTTCCATGTATGGGCTGTTTGGGTTTTGCAGGAACCCCTCGTGGTGACAGTCTATGAATCTTCCTGACTCTGGTGTCTTTAATTCCTCTTGTTGCACTTTGATTGAGAAATTCTACGCTGCTACAGTTTAGATCAAGCATTTTCCTTTTATTTATGAGCCATTCAAATTAGTTTTACCATGATTTTTCGGCTTGGGATTAATTTATTAGAAGAAAGGAGCAATTAAGCTTGATTTAATCTTGACACAACACAAAATCAATTTATCTTACATAGGATATATAAGAAAATAGTGAAACACATATTTACATAGTATATCACTTTGAAAACGTACACCTTATTTAAATTTATACATTTGACAAAATCCAAAGAATGTTAAATCATAAAATCCTACAGACAATCCATAAATAATAATGTGAAATTGATTGTAAGCTTCAATTTAATTAGAAAAACAGATCAAATGAACGTTTCGGGTTTCCCGTTTATCAACAAAACAGGATGAATGAAACACCACAGATGAATGAAATGCGAGCAGCAACATTTACATACGACAGACAATCCATAAAACTTAAAATATTTAGATGAAAACATGTCACAATTCTTCTGAACGTCGTCCTGAACTTAACACTGGAGACTCTAACTCAATTTGCTAGAGGTAAAACGCAATTTTAATTATTCCCCTTTCACGATTACTGTAGACTATTATTATGGAGCATATGAGGTGGTATTTCGGAATTGGTAAAGAAATTATATTTGCATTCTATACGTCACGGCTGGAAAGTCTGGTGTTTGCGTAATTTATTCAAATTTCCGCTCCGGACGTGTTATTCAGAATGGTGGCTCAAGGAATACCTTTCCCTATACGCACCCACCCACCCATCCAACCCAATTACTCTCTCTCTCTCTCTCTCACACACACACACACACACACACGCATACACACACAAACATATTCAGACGTATTGCACTTTTGAGAAAAAAAAAGACATTCGATTAATCACTTCCAAAGTGTCTGAATAAATCCCCTTTACTTGTTTCATTCTTGTTCATATAATTTATTATGATGATTATATTATATCCCATGCAATTCCTAGTATGGTCGTGTTATGTATGAGCACGTTTCTGTCATTCTCATTAAGGACCGCCCGTTATGCAAGATTGAATTTGTTGATTTCATATCCATCAACACATAACTTCTCATCCTCCTCCTCCCCACCTCTCTCTCTCTCTCTCTCTCTCTCTCTCACTCACTCTCTCTCTCTCTCCCTCTCTCTCTCTATCTATCTATCTATCTATCTCTCTCGTTCTCTCTCTGACTCTCTCTCACTATGTGTGTGTGTTTGTGTCTGTCTGTCTGTCTCTCTCTATATGTATATCTATCTTTCTGTCTATCTATCTATTTATCTATCTATCTTCTATTTATCTATATATCTATCTCTCTATCTATGAATCAATCTATCTATCTAATTATCTCTCTCCTTCTCTCCTTCTTTCTTTATCTTTCTGTCTCTCTTTCTATCTATGTATCTCTCCGTCTATCTTTTTATATGTTAGCGATCAATGTATCTACCTATTCTTCTAGTTAGAATTTACCACATTAGTCTTCCACTGTTGCTTAGCTCTCTTCGTACCGAATTCAAATCTCAAAACGTTTAAATATCTATTTATCTATCCATTTATCCACGTCGTTGTCTTCCAGATCCATTGCACTAAAGCAAGATGCAAGTTTGGAAACCTTTGATACTGTGATTTTTAAACCACTTTGGTATAACCAGTATAGTTAACCATATAAACATAGTTAACCTTAACCATAAGACCCATTTTAAACTTGGCAAGTAATAACTTTAGGTCCCCGTACTTATTGCGTATTAAAGTTCGAATATTTCTGATGTCTACTTCATATTGAAATAGTTTTATAATTTTCGTTTCTCTCTCTCTCTCTCTCTCTCTCTCTCTCTCTCTCTCTCTCTCTATCTATCTATCTATCTCTCTCTGCTCTCTTTCCTTCCTTCTCTCTCTCTCTGTCTCTCTCTTTCTCTCTCTCTCTCTCTCTCTCTATATATATATATATATATATATATATATATATATATATATCGCTCATTTCCTATTACACAGCTTTTGTCTTGATTTGCAGGAAAACAAATCGCCCCCCCCACCCCCCCTTCCAGCCCTGCCCTTTCAGATAATGACTCTAAAATCAAATGTCATCCGTCACCTCAACCCATTAATAACGAACGTTTAATTTAAATTCGAAATGACATGTTGAGAACCTTTAAAATATTTGTGGGCAAATAAAGGCCATTACGAACTAGCACTCATCTATTATAATTATTATTTTACTGTATGTGGAATTTAAAAACAAAAATAAAGATAAAATTGATCTTTATATAGAGCAATATCCACTAAATGTGCTCAAAACGCTTTACAAGGGGTCCCTGGTCAACAGCAACATTTAACGTGTAGAACGGGACATGCCGCCTGTTAGACGATGTTACCATTTTTCGGACAAAGACAACGCTGTTAACGGCCAGGTACTCATTTTACACCTGAGTACGGTGAGAGAAAGTGAGTAAAGAGCCTTTTCCAAAGGACTCAACTATGCGCCGAGCGCGAGGCTCGAACCCAGTACATTCCGATCCGAAAGCGAGTGTCATACCACAAGACCACATAGCCGCACGTCATAGATCAAGATGCATCTTTTGATTTAAGTTATCAATGATCAAAATCTGTCCGGAAATAAGATCTGTAGGTGACCGCAAACGAATCTGGCAAAAGGGTGGCCAGATAACAATTTACAACGTCAAAAGACCGATAATTATACCCTAGCAGATTTTTAAAATTATCATTTGAGTCAACAGATGATAGAATTGCCTTTAATTTAAACAAATAGTTCCCAGTTACTCGTATATAAATGTGTAAAAAATATTTTAATAATTTTTAGACTTGCCAGTAATTCTGCGCTTATTGGCAAAAAAATTAACATTGGCTGCACCAAAGTATATGGCCCCTGACTCTATTTTTTTAAAGAATAGATTAAAAGAAATTTAAGTTTGGTAATGTTTAAGGAACTTTATGAAATATTAGATATTAAAAACAAAATCACAAGAGTATTTATAAAGGGCAACAGCCACTAAACTAGGACGAAACATTACGCCTGTTAGGCGATAATACAACTTTTTTTCCGACAGAGACAACACTGTTAACGGCCGGTTCTCATTTCACACCTGAGTACGGTGAGAAAACATGATTATAGAGCCTTTTCTAAGGCACGTTATCGTGTCCCAGAGCGGGACTCGTACCCTGGCCCTTCCGATCCGAGGGCGAGTGTCATATTTTTTAAAAATTAAGCTTTATATAGCGCAATATCCACTAAATGTGCTCAAAGGGCTTCACAAGGGGTCCCTGGTCAACAGCAACATTTAACATGTAGGACGGGACATGACGCCTGTTAGGCGATATTACAATTTTTCGGACAAAGACACTGCTGTTAACGGCCAGGTACTCATTTTACACCTGAGTACGGTGAGAGAATGTGAGTAAAGAGCCTTTTCCAAGGACTCAACTATGCGTCGAGCGCGAGGCGCGAAACCCAGGACCTTCCGATCCGAAAGCGAGTGTCATACCACTAGACCACATAGCCGCATGAACACATTGCCGTACCTTAGGATCCGTAACCCAGCTGTTGAGAGCATCTACCCATCTTAGTTTTGCCCTTCTCCGCCTTCGCTCGTCACTATCCCTTGGGCTTTTTCCTGTAGGTTTCCCAAGACTGGGCAGAGATACGGGGTCCTGGTCTCCTTGCTGCCTTTCGTGCATACCTGGATATGGAAATTATGTTGACTTTTGGTTATTTTGATCCCACTTCAAGCGGATATGGAGAAAACGGAGATAAATATAATATATATGTGCCAAAATAATTTTTAACTTCTTACAGTAATCATCATCATCATCATCATCATCATCATCATCATCATCATCATCATCATCATCATCATCATCGTCATCACCATTATTATCTTTTCCATCCTCATTATCACCACCACAACTAACTACAACCACTAACACCGGCACTACCTTTATCGCGGCATCGTTAGATAATTTTGCCTAAGCGTTCCATGATGAACAATAGATAACCCAAAAAACAAACGTATGATAACATAGAAATCACCAACATTCTTTAAATTGTGAAATCCGGGTTAATAATCTGGCCAAAAGATAAAAACGAAAGTACCCAAAGAGAGGCACAATGCAATAACTTAACCATGACTATCCCAGTCTCCCCCATGCCCATCCTATTAAGTGCCAGAAAAAAGGGAAAATAGACAATTCAGAATATTACTTTCTAAACTAGGTACAAGTTGGAATAGATGGCTGCGCATCATATATATTTTTTTAACTTGAGCTTTATATAGAGACAACGCTGTTAATTGCCGGGTACTCAGTTTACACATGAGTACGGTGAGAGAAAGTGAGTTAAGAGCCTTTTCCAAGGACTCAACTATGTGCCGCTCAGCGAGGGACTCGACCCGTAGCCATCGTTAACATAAAATAGCCTGACACAAGAGCCCTCTAGGAATGGCAATTTGACGTCATTTTTTAGGTTTGTGTAGCGACTAGTGAGTTGTCGTTAGTAGAGCTCAAGGAAACAAGTTATTTCATTGGTAGAACTATTGAATACAACTCACGGTTTGTTTTCTTTTGTGGCCAAAGACTGGCAATTTGACGTCATTTTTTTGGTCAATGTCAGGTTATAAGTCAACGATGGCTACGCTCGAACCCAGGACCTTCCGATCTAACAATATAGCCGCATTTGCGTTTCTGTTAATTTTCTCTTAAAACTTTACAATAACCCACCAGATGTAAATGCATGCCCGGTGACGTCATTTAATTGCGTGATACTTGTGATGCCTGTGCTTGGTCGTGTCGGCATTGTTAGACTAGGGGATCCCATCTGGCACAATTAGAATAAATAAATATAAAATAAACTCTTATTGCGTTTATACCGTTTTTGATCAGCATTTAAAATAGCTGCAGAAGTCTTATGATAATATATAAATTCAACATTCAGAATCTAAACTACCCTCACATTAATTCGTTTTGAGTCAATGAGCCACTTATTTGTTCAATCCTCTAAAAATGATCAACCTGGTGCTGAAAATGAAGTAGAATAAATTCCTTTATGTCCAATCATTATAGCGTTACAATTTTAATCGTCTTGAATCATAAATCCACCATAATACTATTTTGACACGATGCATCATATACGACCAGTAATCTAAAAAAAAGAGATTTTATACAGAGCAATATCCACTAAACGTGCTCAAAGCGCTTTACAAAGAGTCCATGACCAACAGCAACACATAATATGTATAACGAGACAAGACGCCTGTTAGGCGTCTTTTTCCGACAGACAAAGCTGTTAACGGCCAGGTACTCATTTCACACCCGAATTCGTCGAGAGAGTGTGAGTAAAGCTCCGTTTTCAAGGACTCAACTATGCACCGAGCAAGGCTCAAATCGAGGACCTTCCGATCCGAAAGCGTCATATACCACAAGAACACATAGCCGCATCAATGCAATTTTGATGTGAGCCCAACGTAGAAATATAACGTCTCGACTATGATATTGGAATTATATTTACTATTTAATGCTTTCATTCGATGTTGTGAATATGATGTTCTATACAGCAAAACAAAAAAAAAACCCTTAAGATTTCAGTGTTTCGTAGTTCCGATCATCAAAATCTTTTATTATAGAACTGTATTTATTGTTTCCAGAATATTGGACTGACAGTGTGTGTTTTATTTCTGAAAAATTCTTTCCACCATATCAGAAGAATGAGAACATTTTGGAGGAGAAGACAGAGTATCCTGGTGTTCAATATATATATATATATATATATATATATATATATATATCACTGTGTAATTCTCAATGGACGTTACAAATCAATTATATACAAAAATTACATATAATAAGTGTAGCACAATCATATCAATATCACCTGTGTAATGTTGTAACGAATTAATATCATAAAATGTAACAGTAAAAAGTTAGTGTTTTGACATTGATTTGAAACTATCAAGGGATTTTGCTGTTCATATCCTTCTGGGCAGGTCATCCCACAAAAGGGGTACAGTATGGGTAACAGAACGGCTTCCATGCAATGTATAAGTAAAAATAAGTGTTGTTTTATATGTCGAGGTTCGTAAATTCCTATTTGGTACGTATAGTTCTAACATGCTTCTGTTGTAGCCAGCTGCCTCATCATTCAGGCTTTTAAAGCAAAGCAAAGCAAGTTTTATAATACCTCTTTCCCTAAAAGGCATCTCGCACAGATTAGGAAGGATCGGGGGAGTGTGCCATTCTATTTTGTCTTGTCAGGCTGGAACACCTTTTTTTAAACCAATGAATTAATTCAGTTATCGGTTTGAAGAAATCGGACAAGTCCTATCTCTATTCTACCTTACTCTAGAGAAACACGTATTGATTTATTTTTTTGCCAGAAATTTTAAACACGTGTTATTCCAGGGTACGGCAGTATTTTAGTTACCATTATTATTCTAGAGGAAGACAGAGGAAAGTGTGGCAGGACAACATTAAAGATTGGACAGGATTGACGTGGAGCAATCTAATGAGGAAGGCCCAAGACCGTGATGAGTGGCGTCGAATCGTGAAGTCTGCATCCCGAGAGTCCCCCCGACGACCAACCGGTCAGGGATAGAGTGAGAGTGAGTGAGATCATTCTGGTATAGTGTAAACTACATACGAACTTCATATCTATCTACCCATCTACATTTTTTTGCTTACTTCAGACTGAAAATTAGCAAGTGGGTTGGCAATGGAAACAATATAAATAATAAATAGAAGTAGATCCCCTTCTTAAAGCTTAACTCCAAAAAGGCTGACATAATCGAAGTGTCAGTTGTATATAATACAGCGCCGCAACTGGGCATTAAGAGTTAAGTTTCGTGTTTAATTGAAAAAAAAACAACAAGATTCTGAAACATAGATTAGAAACATAGACCCGTATATCCCCACGGTGAAAGTGCAATACCTTAACCACTCGGCCATCAATATGTCTATTCTTTTATAACTTACAAAATTCTAATATATTCAAAACAAAAGTACCTGTAAGCACGTATGTGCATGATCCCAGTAATAAGACTTGAGAAGATCGTAGAAATTAGATTTCCCGCTGTACATGCTGCTGGTCTCCTGCCCTGCTGAAGCTTGAGCGGTTCCGGTCACATGGCTCAATGGCCTTGACCCTAACCAGCCGCCGGCGGAAGCAGAAGTTCTACTCCTTCCTGGGAACGGGGAAGTGACGTCATCCAATTCCATGTCATAGGTCACCTCGCAGGGAGTTGCCATGGACGCTGCTGTCTCATTGTTGTGACTAGTTGTATAATGATGGGATACGGAAGACGTGTATGTCTCTGCCCTTTCACTGAATCGGACAGATATTGGGGTAGAGGGGTGTAGTGAGTAATAACTAGTGCTCGTTCTATCCTCCATACCGGTTTGTTGATCAACTGCGAGTGTTGTTGTTATTGTTGTTGTTGTTGTTGTTGTTGTCGTTGTTGGTGTTGTTGTTGTTGTCCAAAAGACCCGATGAGAGTGATCAACAACGACCGAAAATCAATATTGTGATAATCATTTCAGATAGACACCGTAATCAGTGCCAACTCAACCGTGTAGTTTTGTCAACTTCCATTTTTCTTTTGTCAGTTACACAATCAACACAATCGACACAATCCGATATTTATAGAAATCCATTGTTACCTATTGAATGCCTCTCTGTACAAAAAAACACGTTTTCTTGATTTGTTGTGTAAACTGAGACGATTGTATTATAGTACCACTCTAGGAGATTGTTGACGTAAGTTTCTTTTAAATCCATATATATATATATATATATATATATATATATATATATATATATATATATGTATATATATATATATATATATATATATATATATATATATAGAGAGAGAGAGAGAGAGAGAGAGAGAGAGAGAGAGAGAGAGAGAGAGCGATATTTATAGGATCATCATACAGGAAACATCTGAATAACATTTTGATCTTCCTTTTTGTCTAGATTTTTTCGGAAATTGTAAAGAATATTTTATCATATATGTAACTTGTTCTATTTCATTCATCCAGAGAATTCCCAATTTATGTTATCTCGAAAATCGAAATTAATTGTAACCTTTATCATTTTAATTGCTTATGAACAGCATTCAATCATTTACACAAGCCTAGAGGGTTTTTTTTTTAATTGCCTTTTTAATAGCCTAAACCGTATTGATTTGTTATTTCACTGTTTTTAAAAACAAAACATGCATGGGTCGCTTCATTTGACGAGCTTTGATTTTCTTTTCGAGTGATTGAACGTGTGATAAATTGTGCAATTAACTGTTGTACAATGATGAGACCCGGGGGCTTAGTTGTTCTCACGAGGCTATCGATAACAACAAAATCGATATCTCTGGAATCGAAAATCCACTTTATCAATAACTGATCGATATTGATTATTTTAATGAAATGGTGTTTGAATTTTGTACAGCTAAGCCGTATGACATTTTGAATTTGAATTTAAAAAGCGGTCATCATTCGTACAGGGTCGTGTTGACATAGTAAACTCATTTGCTTTATTTCCGACGAGAAAGCAAACAATAAATTAATTTTTTATCAATAAATTGGAGAGCAGACACTATTGTATATCATGATGCAGAGCTATAAAAATCAGATGAATGATGTTTTACGAGGAGTAAAAAAATCCCATTAATCAGCTTTCATTGACATGTTTTTTCTTTAATGTAACCAATCGTCTTGTCGGGGTAATCCAAATGTCAATTATAATCCTTTGATTTGATAATAATCACACGTGTGAAGTTATAGATAGTATGCAGATGACGTCACTCAGGCCTTTGTTATTGTTTTTGCCATCCGCGTTTGTGAGTTGTTCTCACTAAACTGTATTAACCTGACTATAAAAGTTCATGGTTACACAGAGTTTGTGTGTTGGTCCGTTATACTTCCGGATGGCAATGTTGTGAACTCTTTGGCCAAGCGCATTCTATCTATATTCCTCATTGCAAATTTAAGCCAATTTTCATATTATCAAACGGTTTATCGGTCTTGTGATAATATGATACTCGCCTTCGGAGCTTTAAATAGCATAATATCCACTAAATGTGCTCAAAGCGCTTTACAAGGGGTCCCATTTAACATGTAGGACGGGTCCCTGGTCAACATCAACATTTAACATGTAGGAAGGAACTTGCCGCCTGTTAGGCGATACTACAATTTTTCGGACAAAGACACGACTGTTAACGGCCAGGTACTCACTTTACACCTGAGTACGGTGAGAGAATGTGAGTAAAGAGCCTTTTCCAAGGACTCAACTATGCGCCGTGCTCGAGGCTCGAACCCAGGACCTTCCGATCCGAAAGCGAGTGTCATACCACGAGACCACATAGCCGCACAATTAGATTAATTGCAGTGTTGGATTCTTAGTCTACTCATATAATCTAAAGTTGTATGGAGTCATGTTATTGAAATGTCATGTCGGTCGGAATGTCCATTGCGATTCGAATGCGTTATACAAGGGCAAAACGAGTTATTGCCCATTTTACTTTAAATGAAGAATTAATTACAATTCTGCCTGGTTATTTTAAAACATTTTTTCTATAAAAAAATAAAATCTTATGCTATCTCTCTTTTATTTAAAAAATATCTTGAAAGAAATAGTTTTATATTAAACTTGATAATCAAGTACATGCCTCTTAAACAATTCTAATAAATTAATTTCATATTTTATGTAAGCGTATGCATATACGGTTGAGAAGGTAAAATAAAATTAATTTCGAATAAGCCCAGGGCCCCCTTAAACTAAAGATAAAGTACAGATGATATTCATAATTACATAAATTTTAGCGTTTTTATTATAGTTTAATCACTACATTTAAGGGGCATTTGTAAATAAAGCGCATCTCCACGTATTTACAATACACAATCATCATTAAAATGCTGTATATATTATCTTTCCAAGATCAAAGACACCGTGTGTGGAAATACATTTTCATTTCATATCTTACAAAGAAATAAACTGCTAGGATCTCATTTTTATTAACACCACTGTCTTAGTTGCAAGAGTTGCTAATGTTAAAGCCACCTCCACCAAATTAACAACATGGTAATTAATTATCCTGATGTAAATTTAAACAAGTAAATTTATTAATTTAGTTATATAAGTATATTTATAATAGATATAGTTTTGAAGAACGTTAATTTCCAATGAATACGTACTTCATTCAAAGCATACCAGAATGATCGACATATTGTAATAGAATCGTAATACTCTTGATAGGAATTGGAATAGAGGGGCGCCATGGATAGACATCTTGATTTGCTATGGGTTCTTGGTTGTATATTTTTACATTTTTTGTGCATTTGCATACATATATGTATGAATTGTCGCCATAGATTCTCAACTTTGTTTTTATACATTTTTATACTTGCCACGTCTGTAAGCGAATTTCCATTTTTTTTTTTTTTTGGATGAATAAAGTATATTATTATTATTATTATTATTATTATTATTATTATTATTATTATTATTATTATTATTATTATTATTATTATTATTATTATTATTATTATTATTATTATTATTATTATTATTATCATTATTATTATTATTATTATCAATATTATTATTATTATTATTATTATTATTATTATTATTATTATTATTATTATTATTATTATTATTACTGAATAATTCTGTTTTGTTAACACGTGCTATTCAAACTGGAAGAACACATTAAAGCAATAAAATGATCGACTTGTATCATATCAAATTATATAAATTTTAAGAGCTTACAATTGTCTCAATCAATCCTTAAATGCATTGCTATGCTATAAATTATAATACTGTGTTTTTAGTCAAAGTTGTATCAGTACAAATCAATATTATACCAGTTTGAAACATACTAAAAAGATCGATTAGTTTTTTGTGTTACATTATAAAAACTAGATACGTAAAATATTATATTTTATACAGCTTGATTATAAGATAAATTTGGCATATTGGTTAAAAATCACATGTCCTGCTTTAATATCGGGAAACAATATTATTTCTGTACTGATACCTTATATGAAAAACATTAAGATCAGTAATTATATTCTGAAGTTATTTTGAGACGTACATTAAAGCAACAAATTAGTGTAATGTTCTTTATCGATTATTCTATCTTTTAACAATTATTTATGTACTAATACCTTATATAAAACATGTTAAGATCAGTAATTATATTCTGAAGTTATTTTGAGAAGTGCATTAAGGCAACACATTATCATTAGTGTAACGATCTTCTATTAATCTAAAAACAAAAGTCATCACAGATTACAAAATGCTATTCAATGTAGTTTTAAATCGATTTAAGATTTGATCACTTATAAGAGCCAAAGTAGATATAAGATGGCACGGATAACTCCCTGTGCTTTATTCTTTATTTCTATTTGGTGTCCTTTTGTCTTCTATTATACTTTATTTAGAACTCATATTTTCATTATATGTTTAAATTTTATAAGGAAATATGATTTACTTGTTCTAAACACACTTGTTAAGCTAACAAAGGGATTGACACAAAGTCAATTTACCCTACAGTAAGGGTAAAATGTATTCAATAATAGAAAAAACTCTAAATGTTCACGGAACGGTATTCAAATATCTCCAGAAACCGAAATATTAAATCCAGATGTGAATCTATACAAAACGTCAAGTAAACCACTAAAAACTAACAATAGTCGCTTCAGAAAAGGCACAAAACATTACAATAAGACAAAAAGAACTGCTCATTCTCGTTATTCCGTTTAGTGTGTCCGCTATGTTCACTCCTCAGTCCGAGTTGTAATAAACACACGCAGACACACACACGCATACACATTTCTCTACAGCCGATTAAGCATGATATTGCACCCGAGCAAATCAAACCCACACGGCTGTTTCCCGCAATTTTTGCCATGCTTCATTGGACTAGCGAGGCTGATCCTTCCCGATGGCAAAGACCTATAAAAATATCCACAGAACACAATGCCACCACTTGCAGGAACTGGTCCACATAATACGCTGCTCTTTTAACGATCGCTCTTTTAATCCATTTATCCATTTAAATCGTTGATATCTCATGTTATTCTCTAGGGGGAGGATTTAGTTTATCATAATCCAAAAATCCTTATCTTAAATACTAGTTGATCTCATAACCTAAGGTCGACTTTAGACTTCTGTAATCAACTGAGAAGACAGTTACCGTACATTTTATGACAACTTAGAATTGTATCTTTGTCTTCAGGCATTTAAATCTACTTCCTACAAATAAATGACTTTGTCAGAGTTAAGTAAAGGTGCTATGTCATGACTGATCTACTTTTCTCAATATGTAACTATTTGTCAAATCAAATTATTGTCAGGTTAAACATGTCCAAGAAACACAGTAAATGTGATTCGTCGGCTCAAAACGGTGTTATGCTGGAGTGATTGAATAGTGAAACTGGAATTTTTAACCCAAAATATTGGGCTTGGGTTAGACGTCTGTGTTTTATTTGAAGAGTATGAAAATAGCTTTATAAAAAATTATCTAAAAAATACAAAACGAAAAACAAAACAAAAACAAACAAAAATACCAGATAAAATAATAAAATAACAAAACAAAGAAACAGCCAAAAAAAAAAAAGAAAAAAAGAATTTTAAAATTTCACATTTAATTTGTTATCCTTTGAACTTTAAATAATTCACTTTTCGACATTCGCTCGTCAGGTCGAGATGTAATACCATTTCCAAGCCATGAGTCACAAAATGTTCGTCGAACAATTACGATGACCCGGAGCAATAAAACACAGATTACAGACATCAAACACGGCAAACACACACACAAATGTAGAAATCGAAGTAAGCACACGAAACATTTTACCGCACTGCAGAACAGCCGAGTCGTGCCCTGACAAATTACATTGTTCATAAATTTTGACTTGTAAACTTTTGCTTAAAACCTCTATCAACTAAGATGACACAGAACATGATTAGGAGTCACAAAACTTGACATTTCAAAGAAGTCTTGGGTTAGATTTTTTTAACAATTAGAGGTCGTCTGAACTAATCAATATAAGTGAACATTTTCTGTCCTATGTGAGAAAATTGGGTTTTGTCAATATACGGTCAGATCTCTGACCAGCAGACGATAGGGAACAGAAGAAGGTCTTAGCGTTAATCCCTTTAACGGGTAACCACTTCCACTGGAATGGAAACACTTCTGCTTGTCAAAACGAACCACTAAAACCAGTGTCTGGGTACTACCAGCAGCAACAGTCTGGTATAGTTCAACATTAATTTGTTGAAATATTCCAATAACTGTATTAATTTTCCACTATGAATTATTTTTATTTCACTGATTTCGTCCCACTGTAAACATGGGATGGGAGACATGTGTAAATGATAATATATGAATGGAACTTATTTCTCATAATTGGTATATTAGGTTTATAAAGATATGGCTTTACATATTACTACATGCAGTTATGTTTTTTTAAAGTCAATTGAACCCAGATAATCTGTCGGAAATATTTTTTGCGACAAAACTACCAAATTTAGCAGCTTAATTAAAATAATATGTACCGGTCATAAATCTGCTTTAAAACCACGTTTCCGGCTTTTATACAAAATAGCTGACATCCTGGGTTTGAGCCTCGCGCTCGGCGCTTATTCGAGTCCTTGGAAAAGGCTCTTTCTCTCACCGTACTCAGGTGTAAAATGAGTACCTGACCGTTAACAGCGTTGTCTTTGTCCGAAAAATTGATTGTAATATCGCATCAGGCGGCATGTTTCGTCCTACATGTGAAATGTTGCTGTTGACCAGGGTCCCATTGTAAAGCGCTTTGAGCACATTTAGTGGATATTGCCCTATATAAAGCTCAATTATTATTAATTTTTTAATGATCAAATGCCTTATACGATTTTTAGCGACTAATTGAGTTAATGAGTTGTTCTAATACGTACACAATTAGACACTGGCTTTGGTTAAGGGGTCTTAACCTTTTAAAGACGGGGTCCGATTAAGACTGGTGGCAAATGTTAACTTTATATGTGAGACATCTATCTCACTGCTTCATTTTCGCCGTGTTCAAATCTTTTATTTTTCGTCTCTTATCTCCTCTTCTCCAATCAATAGACATTTTTAAAAAATAATTGATCCGTAGGTACTTCTTTTATGTCGAAACAAACAAACTCCAAAATTTGCATTCAAAGTTAAAAATGATTAGAAATGTGAAATTTTGATTTATCTTTTTTTTTACATTTTATGAAACTATTTTCTTTAGCACAAATAAAGAATATAAATTTAACCCAAGCCTCATACGTTTAAGATGAGGGAGAAGAAAATATTATTATTATCTCAAGCTAATAGGCGTCAAAGAGTTAAATGAGAAGGAAATAACTATTTCTTGGCATTCTCCGAGTATACATTTCCAATGTTGTGATGACATTACATCATTGTTATGGTAGGATTAAGTCTTATTGGCATTTCATTGCATTTGTGACCCATCGTATCAAAACTGTATTATATCAGCTTGAACCAATTTCCGAAAATTGAATTTAAGGTCAAAAACGGTTTGATCTACAAAGCTGGACACTTTGGTTTTGTGATAAACTCTATTAATTAATTTCCATGAGGCAGAATTTTCAAATAGAATTTCAAAATTCAGACTTTGAAGTCACTGTTCAGTTACCGATCCGACCCGACATTATCACCAGATTGAAATGACTGGTCGCATTTCATTTATTACATGGAAGGTGTTTTATGTTGGCACAGATAAATAAACAAACACCTGGCTAATTTTTATTGCTCGTTTAACAAAACAATAAAAATTCCAACGGCCTGACATTGTTTATTCAAGCATAATGGCAAAAACAAATGAATTGAATTATTTTGTTTGTTTGGCATTTGATTGCACTTATATCATTAATAAAAATTATTCGGTTTTTAGTCTGTCCAAATTATTATTGAGCGTCTATGTTGTCTAGTGGTATGACACTCGCTTTCGGATCGGAAGGTCCTGAGTTCGAGCTAGTGCGGGGCGGTCCTTGGCAAGCTTAAGGACCACGGTCCTACGGTCCTTGGGAAATGAAGACCGCAAGGACCGGTCCTAGGACCGGTCCTTTTCGACATTGAACATTCCTGAGAGACTGTTGGAAATTCGAACCGGTTTGACCTTTGAGACCGTGGGATCGTTCATTCTTGAACCGTTAAAGACCGCTACACGATGAAAACCGTGGTCTACAGGAGTAAAACACACGGAGTAGTCACACTCATTTCAAATTGTAACTTAATTAGAGAAGAGGGGTGATGCCTTCTTTATTTGCTCACCGTACTTCATTGTTACTTCGATAATTTAATAAAATTTGAAATTTATCCCCATTAACGGAGATAATGGCATCGCCCAAGGCGTTGATCGAGTTGTTCGTGGCGTTGATACACACACGCAACTCCTACCCCCCCCCCCCCACACACACACATTAGAGGGCAGCGAGCATTGAAGAGTAAGAGAGAGACGTGAAGTTATAATAAGAGGGGGTGGATGAGGTGATAAGAGGGGTCGATGGTGACTTTTCGCCAGATCTAACAAACTCAGCTACCCATTCATTGCTGAGTAGACAGGGATTCAGAAAAAAATCGACTGCACCCGGGATCGATCTCTGGCCCTTTGCGTATAAAGAGAGTGCTCTATCAACTGAGCTATCGGGGTCCCCAAATATTCTATTGGACTTTTTTAAAATTCAGACGTTATAACTGGGTTTTTTGGAAGGAAGAAACTAATGAAACTCATATTATTTGATTAGTAAAAACACCAAACGAAATTTTAATATTATTGTATTATTTTAAATGACAACACTGCGATAGAAAGGAGTGGTGACAAGAGATGGACAAAAGAAAACAAAAAATCGGATTTGCTACTTGCTAGGTTCGACACACACACACACACACACACACACACACAAACACACACATCTTTTGTAGTCACATACATTTCAAACAATAACCCATTAGAGAAGAGGGGTCATGCCTTCACCATAGATCATTGTCATTGCGATCATTATGGTGTAGTAAATTTTGAAATTTACCCCGTATAATGGAATCGTCCAAGGCGTGCGTCTCCTGTTCCCCCCATCTCACACACGAAAGGGCGGTTTGCGGAGTGGAGGTTGGTGGTCGTCTGCCTGTATGGTCGTCTGTGTCGTTTAGTGTATGGCAAAGGGGGTGGGTGCGAGACCGTAGGACCGTGGTCCTTGCAAGGACCGCCCCGCACTAGTTGAAAGGTGATAAGAAGTGAGGACCGCCGCCGGTCTTCCCCTCTGGGACCGGTCTTCGGTTCACAGCTAAAAGACCGTCGGACCGCGGTCCAGACCGGTCTTCAGCGCGGCACTAGTTCGAGCCTCACGCTCGGCGCATAGTTGAGTCCTTGGAAAAGACTCTTTACTCACATTCTCTCACCCTACTCATGTGTAAAATGAGTACCTGGCCGTTAACAGCGTTGTCTTTGTCCGAAAAATTGTAATATCGCCTAACTGGCGTCATGTTCCGTCCTACATGTTAAATGTTGCGGTTGACCAGGGACCCCTTGTAAAGCACTTTGAGTACATTTAGTAGATATTGCGCTATATAAAGCTCAATTTTTTAATAGAATTATATTTCACAGTTCCTCTTGTTTCTATCAATATAGATTTGGAGCTTGGTGGTCTAGAAGTATAACAGTCGGTGTGTGACCTGTAGGTCATGAGTTGGCCTGAGAAAGGCATTTTCTCATCGTACTCGACGTAAGTGAGTACCAGGCCGTAAAAAAAGACATTAAATTTTGCCTTACCGACGTCATGTTTTAATCCTTATCTTAGGTATTGTAGTTGTTGGCTATGAATCCCTTTTTTGAAGCGCGCGTTGTGTATATTTCAATATTATGGTGCTAGTGTATATATTTACTCACAATTTCAAAGATACTTTTGATATCTTACCTTTATTACGACTTTTAAATGTTGCGATTTTAGTAGACTCCTTTGTTACTGTGCATTTTATGGCAACTAATGTGAAAGTTTAAGAGTGCTCACCAGTCTTTCTATCAGAAAAATGAAGGACGAGTCTTTAGATGAGAGTAAGGAGTTGAAATTTTAAAGATATTATTATTACCAGATAGTCATTGTGTCAAAAATCGCATTATTGTTTCTTTGTTTTAAATATAAAACAAAAGATTTTAAGAGCGTAGCGGATCAAGAAGCCGACTATTTTCTAATTCTGAAGAAGATGAAAAAAATTTTTGCTTCACAACAGAAGCAATGTTTTGCTGAGATCTTGATAGAACGCTGGTCTATTTTGCAATGCACTTTATCTCATACTTAAGGCAGACCCAGCCTATTTTTAAGTTGAGTAAATGAGAAATGTTCTAGAAAAAATTGTTGTGCAATATGCTTCGGGGCCACTCAATAGGGAATGAGATTAGCGGAAGAGTAGCGTCCCTTGATTGGACGTCACCCATAGTCTGTGACGTCACCGGCGGAAAAGTTATTAGAGAGAGAACGTCATGTTGGTTGTGAGCATGCGTCTCTCGTCCTACATGACGTTCTCTCTCTAATAACTTTTCCGCCGGTGACGTCACAGACTATGTGACGCTACTCTTCCACTAATCTCATTCCCTATTGCGAACCGGTTTGATGCTCGACAGAATATGGAATGTGCCACAGTGCAGTGAAATCATTCAAATCTTAACTGTTCATGTGAATTTTGTTTTTTTAAGATAACGGTATTTTTACTACCATGAATGGCACAGTGGCAACTTGAGTGAATAACAATATGTAAAGATTGAGGTTTTTCTTCACTGTCATTGAGCCGTGACGGAGACAATGCAAATACTTCCTATTTTCAAATCCTGTTCCGTTAATAGAAAGATAATAGCGATTGATCTCACCGAACACCTCTCACCAATCGAGGCAATCACAAACACTCGTACAATACAAGTATCTAAGGAATTTACGGACAGAATAGGCTAAGTCGCATTTTAATCATATTTTTTTCACCCGGAAATTGCAGTTGTGTCCTATTGTTTCTTAAGAAAAGTGTCATATTATTAGGATTTCCCAGATGCCGAATTGTACGTGATATTAACGTTAAAATCAACAGAAAATTCAGGTGTTAAGTTAAATAAACTTTATGAAACGATTAAGGGAATTCGAAAATCGGTACTTTTTATTCTTCATGCTGGCTAGAACTTTTCATATGTCTTGTGATCAGAATGTATAGAAGTCAAAACATGATCAGATTTATATTTTTCCCCTCTGGATAGCTTTGATGCCCGTCGGATAAATATTTCATAAGGGCATCCGCCATTGTTCCGATAGTTTAGAGCCAGTTACTAAGTTACCATGCGTCATTACGAGGGAAGCGTATTGTGCCTAACCGTAACCGTTATCTAAGAGTCTGACACTAAACCCCAGGAAGACCCATATTTTGACGTTATTTTTAGGTTTGTGGGACGCCTAGTATTTAGTAGTGGTCAAGGAAACAAGTGATCCCATTGGTTGAACTGTTGAATACAACTCACGATTTGTTTTCTTTTGTCAAAGACTTATCTTTTGACGTTATTTTTTGGTCAGTGCCAGGCTATGTGGTCTTGTGGTATGACACTCGCTTTCGGATCGGAGGGTCCTGGGTTCGAGCCTCGCTCGACGCATAGTTGAGTCCTAGGAAAAGGCTCTTTACTCACAATCCCTCACCGTACTCATGTGTAAAATGAGTACCTGGCCGTTAACAGCGTTGTCTTTGTCCGAAAAATTGTAATATCGCCTAACACAGGCGTCATGTCCCGTCCTACATTTTAAATGTTGCTGTTGACCAGGGACCCCCTGTAAAGCGCTTTGAGCACATTTAGTAGATATTGCGCTATATAAAGCTCAACGCTCAATTATGTATGGTCAGTATTATTATATGGCTGTGAAAGTTGGACAATTACAGAAGACATTCGAAAGAAACTGGAGGCAGCAGAAATATGGTTTCTTAGAAGGATGTTAAGAATCTCATGGGCAGAGAAGAAAACTAATGAAGTATTAGAGCAAGCTGAAACTAAAAGGTTACTAATTCGTACAATAAGAAAAAGACAAATGCAATTTTTAGGGCACCTAAATCGACATAAATATATTGAACATCTTGCTCTCACAGGAAAGATAGAAGGTAAAAAGAGTGAAGGTAGACCAAAAAAACAACATATTTGAATAGTTTGAACAGCTGAGTGACAAAGAAAGAGAAGAGTAATATTAGTTTTCTGAGGTTATCTGATCACCGATGTCTGGCACAGACTTTGTACTTGAAGAAGAAGAAGAAGATCCTCAATAAATCATAGAATCGACCCAAGCTATTTCTGACTTTAAACTGGTTTGTTGCAATAAGTCAGAAATGTATCTATATTTGTTTCTAAAATCCTAAATTCTATCTGAGCAGAATCGAAAGCGACTAGCCAAGTACATTAAGTTGTTCGGAATTTATCGTCCAATCTTATCAAACTTCATCTTACTGTTGTTCCATATGACCTTCTATGAGAATAAATCAAACATTCTGAAGTGCGTTGAGCATGGTATATATGTAGAAATGTTCTATATGCGTGTTCATATATATATTTCTATACATCCATTCTCTTCAAATTAAAGCTAAGTGAATTAAACATTTTTATTTCATTAAGTGTCGCTGGTTGCTGAAGGAAAATTCGTCTCCGACACTTTCGTTCTTCATTGAGTGTTATAATTTAAAGATATTTAATTTAACTGTAAACTTGTGATAGATAAGATATTACAGAATGAGGAAAATAGAACTTAATGCGAGAGGAATACGGGAATCCAAAGAGTCGCAGGGTTTATGTTTTCAGTAACCCCGTGTGTTATGTCAACAAGCCACTGGGCAAACGAGGGAAAGTCACGCAAGAATAGAATCCTTGGGTTCGAACATCAATAGGTGCAATCATGTGTGACTAACGGAGACAATATGAAAACTTTTTGACTGCAAGCTAAAACAACGCCCTGCAACGGACGACAAAGTTCTATCATACGATGATATGCATGACCTAATCTTAGGTTCTGACTTAAATCCATTAGAGTAGGAGTAAGACAAGAACTTGGCAATTGAATTGAATTGTAGATGGAAGACTTCACTAAAACATCTGAATATAACCTTTAAAAGGCATTGTAAAGACTTGATATAACGAAAAGAATTTATGTAGATCGAATGTCTTCTTCGTTTACAATATATAATGTATAAGAAATAGATAAAAAAAAAGTAGTCGCTCAGAGCCATTCGACCAATGGAGACGGAATTTATCCCGGTTTCTATAGCGTGGAACAGACAATAACAATTGATTACTACCCTTTTGATAGGACGTTAGTCTATTGCAAAGTACATTCCGCCAGATCTTACAGGCCAGCTACCCAATCCCTGCTAGGTGAAAAGCAATTTCAGAAACAAGCTTGACTTCAACGGAGATTGATCTCGATTCCTTTGCGCGTGAGAAGCCATTGCTCTACCAACTAAGCTACCGGGACCCTAAAATAAATTAATAGGATTTTCTGTTTCATCCTTTTTGAAAAAGAAATTGAAGGACGAGTTTTCTGGCCAAATTTTTGATAACGTGTTTGTGAAGTCACAGGTTTGAGAGCTTTTGACAAAATGGGGGTCATTTTAATCGATCGATATTTGTTCTGAGTACAACAGTATATATATATATATATATATATATATATATATATATATATATATATATATACATATATAGTGTTCCGTTGGTTTAATCCACATGCCGAAGATGTACCTACATTGAATGTCAGAACTATAACAAATACAAAAAATTGAATTTATTGCACTATAGGAAACGCGCATTGATTTATTCAATAAAACATATTACTGCACCCTTCTCCCTAAATACGAGTAGAAACGCGTAATGATATCAAGTTTACAATAATAATTTGTGACGTCAGATTATCAAACATTAAATTTCACTAAAATTGGATTTTTTGAAAAAAAAGAAGTATTCTATCATTTAAATATTTTTGAAAATGACGAAACTGGAATCGATTGAGGGGTAGAATAAAAGATTTCTTACATTCTTGCGTTTTAGAATTCGAACTTTGTTCTCAACGCGCACTCGCAAGCTCGTGCAGCGGTTGGGAACACGTACGTAATTTTATTTTAAACCACGAGTGTAAGAATTGTATGTTATATAGGATATATGTAATCTAAGTCTCTTGACAAAATGTTGTATTAGCCTCTTAATCTCTCCAGCGTAATACTAGTCAGGGCTATGACATACATATTTTGTTATAATTGTCTTTGTCAAACAGTTAACTGCCGTATTGTAGAAAAAACTCATATTTAATAATTTTGGCTGAAAAGTCCTCCTTCAAATATCGATCGATTTAAATGGCCCACATCTTTAGCAAAAACTCTCAAACCTGGGACTTCGCTTTGAAAGTTGTTTTTTTTATACCAAAATGAGAATAATTTAAACCGATCACTGTTTGAAGGACGCGTTTGTTTTCTGGCCAAATTTTAAAATATTACTTTCTTATTTTCCACAGTGCGACAGTTAACTGGTTAAAATGAACATAAACGGCTATATGGTCTAGTGGTATGACACTCGCTTTCGGATCAGAAGGTCGTGGGTTCGAGCCTCGCGTTCGGCGCATAGTTGAGTCCTTGGAGAAGGCTCTTTACTCATATTATCTCACCGTACTCATGTGTAAAATGAGTACCTGGCCGTTGATAGCGTTGTCTTTGTCCAAACAAAAAATTTGTAATATCGCCTCTAAATGTTTAGTGTTGCTGTTGGCCAGGGACCCCTTGTAAAGCTCTTTGAGCACGTTTAGTGGATATTGCGCTATATAACGATCACTGTTTGAAGGACGCGTTTTCTGGCCAAATTTTTAAATATTATTTTCTTATTTTCCACATTGCGACAGTTTACCGGTAAAAATGAACATAAACAATGTTATAGAAATAAGATACAATCGTGGTTGGCAGAGTGATAACCGGTTAATGAGAAACTGTTGATAAATAATCTGGATATTTTTATCATTTTATTTGTTTTCTCAACAAACAATGACACTTATCGCACTTGGCTAAAAATAGAAGGTCTTTGTAGTTAATTTTAGCGTAGGTCTAGTTTGAATATAATCATCGAAAATCGTAATCAAGATGACATAGATGTATATTATAAGATAGCAGATATGCGTAAGCAATGATGCTAAGCAGAATATAAACGAAATCTGGAATTTTTAGATCTAAAAAAACTAACAGACAGCTGTTACAGAATTTTATCGGCTATAAACGAAGAATACGTGGGGGGGGGGGGACGTTATGTTTTCCCTAAAAATATAAAGTGTTTTTCTTTTTGTTTATTATCAAAATGCATACACTATATTTCTTTCTTTTTTGTTGTTGTTGCTTAATGACACGCATAAACTTAGAAATAAGACTGAGCGCGTTGCTGTTGTTAGATGCACACACATTTTGAACAAATATTTGAACAGGCCACCCCCCTTCAGCAAACAAATAAACAAACTCTACAGATATGATGATTGCCTCAATTCATAACATTTTTCAATAAAATTGTGACCCATCGTGTTAAAGTTAATGGCAAACAATGAATTCATATATGACCCATCGTCTCGAAACGGTATTATGTAGGGATGAGCCAGATGCAAAAAGTCAATTTAAATCTAAACTGGTCAAAATTTTGAATTGGTGGTATTCGGCGCACTAAATTATGATATTCATTCTTCTCAACAAAACATACAAACTCCACGCAAGTCAGAGATTTCTGGATATAAATTCAATTTTCAGCATCGTTATCACCCCGACATAAT
Organism: Berghia stephanieae; assembly: GCF_034508935.2. Taxonomy (NCBI): domain Eukaryota; kingdom Metazoa; phylum Mollusca; class Gastropoda; order Nudibranchia; family Aeolidiidae; genus Berghia; species Berghia stephanieae. Next base: position 10,518,366 of record NC_088362.1, read on the forward strand.
ACCGTTTTGAAGAGAGGGGTCGCATATAATGAAACGTGCAAGACTTGATTAATATTAGAATATTATGGCTTTTTGATATAAACTAAAAATCAAATTTATAGCCAATCCATCTTCAAATCACCTTTTTGTCAATTCGCTTAACCCGACGTTAACAACATTTTGAGTTTGTTTGTTTTTTTGTGTTTTTTTTTTTTTTTTTTTTTTTTTTTGCTTTGCAGTCAAATCTCTAACAACAGCAAGGTTACCTCGTTAAGTAACATTGCCTTCATTGTGTTTCACAATACCATACCGACGTTTCAATTAATCTCAATTTACAAATGTGTTAATTGTGTAGGTTGGGTTTACCTTATTTGGAGCGAGTCTTGCAGTCAAATCGGCTATGTGGTCTTTTTGGTATGACAGTCGCTTTCGGATCGGAAGGTCATGGGTTCGAGCCTCGCTTGACGCATTGTCGAGTCCTTGGAAATGGCTCTTTACTCACATTCTCTCGCCGTACTCGGGTGCAAAATGAGTACCTGGCCATTAACAGCGTTGTCTCTCTGGGGAAAAAATGTAATATCGCCTAACAGCGTTATGAGTTGTTGGTCGTCAGGGACCAAAGCGCATTGAGCACGTTTAGTGGATATTGCGCTATATAAAAGTTCAAGTCCAGGTATAAATCTCTTACACCTAAGTTACCTCGCTACTTTACAATACCAAAGTGTCAATTTATCTCAATTAAAATTACTAACGCCTTACTTGAGCAGAGTTAGTTTACCTTATTTTGAGCGAGTCTAGCATTCTTCTTCCTCATTTGCTGCATACATTTCATACATCCAAAGTGCAAGCCTGTCGAATGGTTGTGAGTCTGAGCCTGAGCCTGCCGCTTCCAATTCATCATCCGGACACCCAGACACAGCGTGCTGAGTGCTGATTTATCAGCATTTGCATTTGAATCTTTGCTAAAACACGTAGAACCATCGTTATTCGTCTCTAATGAGTTCTTGGAGTTTTCACCGTCGGCCATGTTATCCGTTACTTTACTCCTAATAGACACAATGTCTTTAAACGATACTTTTCTCTCTTTATTAGGAGAAACATTTTCATTCGTTTTGCTGTTCTCATTGGCGATTGTCTCTATATCATTATCCGGTGGTTTCATAATTCCATACACAGTTTTTCTCAATTTTGGCTCATTGTCTGAAGGCACAGGTGCGTGTATTTGACGGATAAGGGTGTTAAAAGTTACTTTAGGTTTTTCATGCTCTTTTTTCCGAGCTTTCCGGCACAGTTTTTCAACGTATCTCAACATCCACGATTCTTCCATTTTTGTTTTTATCACAGGCGGTATCCAAATGCGAAGTTTGTACAGGTGTGTTAACGTCTCAATTTACATGACATGTAACATTTTCTTTCAAAATCTGCGAATTCATATAAAATATTATATAGATAGAACGAAGTTGACGTCACTCAGATCTTTGTTATTTTTATTATTTATTATTTTTTTTTTGCCATCCATGTTTATAAGTAGTTTTCACTAAACTGTATTAACCAGACTATAGATGGAACGAAATTGACGTCACTTATTGATTTTTGCCATCCACGTAAATTAATGAGTAATTCTCATTTAACTGCATTATCCAGGCTATAAACATTCATGGTTACACAGAGTTTTGTGTGTTGGTCCGTTATACTTCCGGATGGCAATGTTGTGAGTTCTTATCCAAGCGCACTGTATCTTTTGATACCGGGTGGAAGGGAACATTATCACGCCCCTCAGACAATCGTCCGAATGTAAACAATGGCAGTTATTACCATCCGGAAGTCTAACGGACCAACGAACAAAATATTGTGTAACATTGAACGTTTATATATCTGGGTAAAGGAATTTAATAATGAATGGATGGCAACAACAAAAAACAACAAGGACTTGAGTGACGTCAACTTCGTTCTATCTATTAACACCAAAGGAAACAATGCTTAACCTTTAAAGTTTGTATAGTCTGAGTGGTTGAAAAACAATAACAAAGATAAGAGTGATGTCAAATTCCTTCTATTGTTTGTAAACCACCAGTTATATTTGTCCGAGCGGGCTTGATGGGTGTCTCACAAAGCTGACGTTTGGATTGATAAAAAAATCCACTGATATGAAATAACTTGCCCCAACAGTTAATTTAAAAATTGTGAAAAATATTCAGATATTGTAGATATTACGCCTCATCGTGTGACTCATCATTGGAATGGGGTGAACTAGATACCGTAACGGAATTTGAAATTTTATATTAACACGCATCACATCAATACGGTTGATAAAATATATATTGTTTTGATAAATATGCAATAAAATATATATGATATATGATAAGAAATAATAACACGGGGTAAACGCTATTTTTAGAATCTATTTTTTTAAATATACAAATCACATGATATGTTTTTGTTATAGATATTTTGTTTCCCTCAAATTAAAACAAAAGCCCAAAACTTTCACGTCTCCTCACTATTATAATAGTAAAATGAACTTTTGACAGATGTATCACTCTGACATAACAATGTTTTGAACAAATAGGTAACGAATATACTATAGATAGTTCGTAGTTGACGTCACTTTGACCTTTGTTATTGGTTTTTGCCACCCGCGTTGATGATTAATTCTCACTAAACTGCATTTACCAGACTATAAACGTTCAAGGTTACATATATTTTAGTTTTGTGTGTTGGCCCGTTATACGTGGTGAGCTTCTCAGCCAAGCGCATACTATCTGTAGTAAAATGATGGAAGCCGGACGGCTATGTGTCTTGCTTTGTAAAAGTCAAGCAATGTTGAACATGGATGGCCAATGACTAGATCATTTTTTTTAAATATGATCCCTACGTTGTGTCCTTAACCATATTATTACCCCATTCGATTTATATCTTACTAAGAACCTGTCTATACAAGAAAATACCCTGTCGAAAATGCACGTTTCATTTATGGAATATCTCGGTGTGTTGCCCTGTATAGATAGAATGCGCTTGGCCAAGGAGTTCACAACATTGCCATCCGGAAGTATAACGGACCAACACACAAACTCTGTGTAACCATGAACTTTTATAGTCTGGTTAATACAGTTTAGTGAGAACAACTCACAAACGCGGATGGCAAAAACAATAACAAAGGTCTGAGTGACGTCATCTTCGAACTATCTATAGATAGTATGCGCTCATCAGGAAGTATAACGGACCAACACACAAAACTATGTGTAACCTTAAACGTTTATAGCTGGTTGATACCGTTTTGTGAAAACTACTCATAAACGCGGATGGCAAAAAGCAATAACAATGACCCGAGTGATGTCAACTTTGATTTATCTATACAAGCAAAAAACCCGTCGAAAATGCACGTTTCATTAATGGTATATCAAGGTGTGTTGCCCTGTATCTTGTGATCATTAAGAGGCAAGAAAAAAACCCTGTCGAAGTTTCATTCTTGTTATGTAGATACTGTAGTCCTCATCAAGTGCATTGATATGAAGCATCCCATAGTGTTTGTATTATTTTCTATCTCAAAATTTTCTTACCGCAGCCACATTAAAAGTGTTAATCAAATATATCCGTAACTGTTTAAGAACAAAAGTTATTTGTTAACGTTATCCGTTGGTGTTGAATATGTATCTTTTCAGAGGGATTTTTCCACATTCTATAAATTTCCATTAAATAAATACTCATTTCTGTGTTTAAAAATCCAACATGTTAGTAAGTAATTTAACTTTGACATATCACTTAATAAACAGAGCCCTTCTTTAATAAACATGCAAAATAAATGGAAAAGAAGGTTCAGTTAATTTCACAAAGACAAATGGTGTGGACCTTTCGGTTTTCGATTTGTCAACAGAACACGATGAATAGATAGAATGAAGTTGACGTCACTCACGTCTTTATTATTGTTTTTTTTTTTGCCATCCGCGTTTATGAGTAATTCTCACCTAACTGTATTATGCAGACTATAAAAGTTCATGGTTACACTTAGTTTTGTGTGATGTTCCGTTACACTGCCGGATGGCAATGTTGTGAGATTCTTAGCCAAGCGCAAACTATCTAGAGGCCACTGTAGACGAATGTGGATGAGATGATAGCTTTGGGCAACAACAACAACAAGAACAAAAACAACAACATCAGCCGGTCTGGCTGTACTTTAGATTCACCCCGAAATAAGACCATTTGGCACGATGAGCCACACATGAAATAAGTAAGACAGTTTGTACTAAGATACAAATAGTAATCAAAGTAAAATCCCATTCCAAAGCAAACTATAACTGCGTCATTTAAGAAAACTTAGAATAATATTCACAATTATGTTATTCACCCCGAAGAAATCCACATCCACACCCACACACACAGTTTCCAAACCTAGAAGATGAAAGCGACTGTAAAGAGACACAGCTCGCAAGACACAGAAATTGGCCAATTCATCAGAAGATCGATATTGACTACGGATTTCCGACATGCCCCCAATTAGTGACAGCATCACTGTCTTCTTAGTTCTATTCCTCACGTAAAAGATGATTGGGCGACTGTCGTGGTGGGGACAACTCGGTCCCATGATCCTCTTATCTGCGATATGACCTTGACCTCTGATCAAGAAAAGAACATGGACTCATAAAGACTATAGATATGTTGTGTAAAGATGCTAGAAGTGAATGACTGCAAGTGGCCTCTTCTATCCTCTTTTGAAGGTATTTTATTATTAAAATTGAGCTTTATATAGCGCAATATCCACTAAATGTGCCCAAAGCACTTTACAAGGCGTCCCTGGTCAACAGCAACATTTAACATGTAGGACGGGACATGACCCCTGTTAGGCGATATTACAATTTTTCGGACAAAGACAACGCTGTTAACGGCCAGGTACTCATTTTACACCTGAGTACGGTGAGAGAATATGAGTAAAGAGCCTTTTCCAAGAACTCAACTACGCGCCGAGCTCGAGGTTCGAACCCAGGACCTTCCGATCCGAAAGCGAGGCCATACCACTAGACCACATAGCCTCACAATTGAAGACGTATATCATCTTTTCATTCCTGAAATGGTCAGAGGTTATAATTCCTGTTTTCGAGTCATGCCGCCCTCTCCTCCCCCCCCCCCCCTAATCGTTTATTGCATTTTTAAAATTCTCTGTCCCTTTTAAATTTCCAATAAAAAAACAATTATAAAGATGTTATTCTTTGATATCCTTGGCGCGGATAATGGAGACTGAACCAATGTGAGCTTTGCAAGTGTGTTTATCTCTATTAACTATGCGAAACTAACCGCTCAATTAACCCCCTCCTTACCGATCATTTTCAGTACTTTCCCAAAAATGGCAGGCTTACCCAGCAGAAAAATTGATTTTTAAAACTCAATCAAGCTCTCTTTTTAAAAAAACAAAACATGATGTTGTTATTAAATAAACACAGGTCATTCTTCAACGTTTGTGATGTACAAAATAAATCTGAATTTTAAAAAATGTATATTGTGTCGTAACAAATGTGACGATTCTGATGCCGGTGGTAAGGATAGGGTTAATAACAGCCTTCAATGTTCAGATTTCAAATTGATTTAGCCTACTTACAAACTCATAGTGCCATCAATGATGTCTGCAAATAATATAAATATCGACATCCATTTTCTTCGCATTATATTCCAAGAATTCAATATGCTCAGTGTCCGAATTCGACTCTAAATAGTAGTAGTAGTGAGCTTCGCAGTCCGAATGACGCTTGATGAGAATTGTTTGATTCAGTCATGGTCGATAAGTACAGCTGCTCTCTCCATCCATTGGTCACGGTCCTGGGCCAGAGTTTTGAGGCTGTCAAGATCTTTTTGTGACTTTAGTACGGAGGGCACTGCAGTATTACTTATTTCTCAAAACCCACAAGAAAAACTATAAATATACAAATTGCATTTATCCGAAACGATTTATTTTGGCAATTGCAAACAATCAGGCATACTTAGACTTATATACAACAAAAAACAATCTTAGATATTAAATGACAGCAGTGGAAAACTACGTAATCAACGGTTCCAGACATTTTCGTCATCATTTGTACTGACCCATGTCAAATCAGAAGGTTTCCATTTGTAATAATCGAACAGTCTTCATTGGAAAAGAGAATATGATTTATTATCAATTAAAACGTAACGTCATTTGTTAACATAACTCAGAATAAATGAGAAAATTGCCTTTCGAAAACTAAAAAATATTTAGTGGAATTGCTAAAACGGGCCATTTTATTCTAACAATTTGAGATTTTAAAGACAGGAATAGTTCAAGTCAGGATACATTAAAAATTTAGGTTATTTTATTGTAATATTTTGGTGTAGTATGATCTTTAAGACCACCTATCAACATTGTGGAAGATCAGCGAATGAATCTTAACACCATTGAGGATCTACAGACGACTGCTTCGGATGGACAACGTTGGTTAGACCAAAAGAACGACCCAGTGGAGGCAGCTGAGGCTTCCCAGTCCGATGACAGAGATGCGAAAGGCTCATAAGTCAAGTAAGTTAGTAATGGCTTTGAAATGTCAATGTTTTATGTAACTATTGAGAAATTAATAACATTGTCAATGATGATAAATGAGAGGACTATGCTGGAACTGATGATGATGATGATGATGATGATGATGATGATGATGATGATGATGATGATGATGATATTGATGATGATGATGATGATGATGACGATGACAATGATGGCGATGATGATTATAATAATAATAAATACGAATTATTATTATAATGATAAAGATGATGTTGATTTGTCGAGGGTGATTCTGGAACTGATGATGGTGATGATGATGATGATGATGATGATGATGGTGATGATGATGATGATGATGATGATGATGATGATGATGATGATGATGATGATGATGATGATGATTACGATGATTGTGATGGTGATTATAATAATAATAAATAATATTATTATAATGATAAAGAAGATGTTGATTTGTCGAGGGCGACGCTGGAACTGATGATGGTGATGATGATGATGATGATGATGATGATGATGATGATGATGATGATGATGATGATGATGATGATGATGATTACGATGATTGCGATGGTGATTATAATAATAATAAATAATACTATTATAATGATGAAGATGATGTTGATTTGTGTAACTATGATTTTGGTGTTTATATTTCCGAAAAAGATGATAATTCCAATGGTGATATATAATATGACAAACATGTCAAAGATCATAATAACAATGATGATGATAATGATAATAATGATTATGATATAACAATATCATATTATGTATTGCTACAAAACCATTCAAATCGCATTTATATTGCCATTAAGAACTTCAAAAACGAAGTTTTCAAGTCAATTCACATAATAATATTATAACAATTTTGATTTTATAAATGCATAGATCTGTTCAAAATGTATCACTCCGACTCCTGACGATACGTTTTTTGAAAGCCTTCTTCATGTTGTATAATCTAGACTTCTTCTCCAGTCCCGATACTTGATCAGGATTAGGCGCCATTAGACTTTTGACCAATTGTCGCTTCATCAGCACAAGCATTTCCTCCATGACTTCATTCACTCCGTCTTGCGTCTGGGCGAAATGAGTGAATAAAATAATACACAAATAATAATATATCTAGATGTTTTCATATCGTGCATAGATTTAAAGCTATTGTGATGTTAATTATGAAACAGTTCATTATATTTAATTGAAATCGGTATTATGTCCGGTTAAACTAGGTGCTAAAATGGAACATTCTATCTACAAATTAGATAATAGGGGTCATTTTATATTCGTTAAGGTGAAGAATAAATTCAATTCCTTACATTGTAAAGAGGGTCCCGATAGCTCAGTTGGTAGAACACTCGCTTCACAATCAAAGGAATAGGGGTCGATCCCGGGTGCAGTCGAGATTTTTTTCTGAACCCCCTGTTCACACGAGCAGATATTGGGTAGCTGGGTCTGTTAGAACTGGCGGAATATACTTTGTGAGAGACAAGCAGCCTATCCAAAAGGTAGCAGGCAATTGCTATTGTCTGTTTCACGCCATAGAAACAGGGGAAAACTCCGGCTCCATGGGCCTAATGAAGGACTACTTACATTGCAAAAAGACCAATGCGCATAATACTAGAGTTATTAGGTTGATCAAAAATTAATCCGCAATGTTTTGATGGACACAAACTAACCTCTGCTACAGAAATTTGAAACCTTGGGCAATCCATCTCCCCTGCCAAATTGTCACACTCATCTTCGGTGACGGCACGTGCAGTGAGTAGATCGTGCTTGTTGGATACGAGCACTAGGGGGACGTCGGCATCTCGAAAACTAAAGATATCTTCCTGTAAAAATTTTTAAAAAGATCGAATTAACACACGTCTTGTGAGAAAAAAGGGGCAGAGTTGCTTTGCCAAAAAAAAAAAAAAATAGGGGTTGGGGGGGGGGGGGGGGGGGGCAAGAAAAAAGGAAAACGAAACAAAACTGTTATCCCCTTCTACGTTCGAGTATTTTCAAGGGATCAAATTTATTATAGAATTGTTTTGAAAATCAAAATAATCAGAACTAATCTGAAAGGTGTGTATGAAACAGTAGCAGACAAATCGGAGAGAAAACCTTCGGAGAAAGATCATCCCAAATAATAGCAGGTCTTGACTGGGGATCGAACCTTATACTTCCTGATCACTGGTCAGATGTGCTACCATTACAGCACAGAGGGTTGGCCGATAGTTGTGACGATTTAAGGCCTATAGATAGTATGCGCCTGACCAAGAAACTCACAATATTGCAATCCGGAAGTATAACGGACCAATACACAAAACTCTGTGTAACCGTGAATTTTATAGTCTGGATAAAACAGTTACGTGAGAATTACTCATCAGCGCGGATGGCAAAAAAAAAAAAACAATAACAAAGACCCGAGTGACGTCAACTTCATTCTATCTATATTTTTCACCGCTGTGAACCCTCGCTCTTCACAAAGCGAGGACGAGGACGAAGACATTTGAGTTGACTCCCTAGTTTGTCACGTAATAGGAACTGGAAACTTAGAGTAAGGTTTATTAAGATCAAGAAAAAAAAATCATGTTGGTCAATTAGGGAATGTATTTCGACTTAATCTAAAAGCTAAAAACTCAATTTTAAATAATACTGAATTGAGTGGGGATCAAACCTTGGATCAATTATTTTCTAGTATTGAGTGAAATGTGCGAGTATGTGGTCTAGTGGTATGACACTCGATCGGATGCTCCTGGGTTCGAGCCTCGCTCGGCGCGTAGTTGAGTCCTTGGAAAAGGCTCTTTACTCACATTTACTCAGGTGTAAAAGAAGTACCTGGCCGTTAACAGCGTTTTCTCTCTCCAGTACCACATGTTAATTTTTGTTGCTGTTGGCCAGGGATTCTTTGTAAAGAGCTTTGAGCACGTTTAGTGGATATTGCGCGATATAAAAACTCAATTATTTATTTATAAATACTCAATATAAAACGCATTTGCTGCTTTGATTGGTGACAAAATACAGATTACAAGGAAGAAAACATATCGGACTGTCTTCTAAGTCCTGTCTAAATAACAATGTGAAATTGAATGTAAGCTTCAATATAATTTACGAAAACAGATAAAATGGGCGTTTCCGGTTTCCGCTTTAGCAACAAAACAGGATGAATGAAACACTACAGACGAATGAGATAATGTGGTAGTGGCGTTGTTGTCACGGTGCTGTACCTGGTCGTTAACCCTCTCCTTACCACCCATAGGAAAATCGTCACATTCGTTACGATGTAGCCAACAATTTTCTTATTCTGATTTCATTTTGTTTTAATTATATCCATAAAAACTCGACACTGTGTTGCAGAGCTCATTTTTCTGAACAAAATATAGAATAAACTCGTTGCTTATCTGTTTGAAAAATCTATTTTTGTGTTGGATGAGTATGAAGTTTCGGGTTAAATTCTGAAAATAGCTGGTAAGGAGAGAGTTAACAGAGTTGTCTCTTTCGGGAGAGAAAATTATAACATCTACAAACAGGCGTTATGTTCTAAATATGATGTGTTGCTGTTGGCTTAGAACATCTTGTAAAAGTGCTTTGGCACAGTTAGTGGATATCACCCTTTATCAATGCTTAAGATTTTTTAGAAAGATTGGTTTTGTGTGGAACAATAGCACAACGTACTTAAGTTCAAAACTCATAACCCATAGAAAATTAAAGTCATTTCTCAAGTCGACCAAGTTTACACCTTCGCAAAAATTCTAGCCATCAACACCAGAAATATTCTTAACCTCATGCACTGAAAGACCCCATTCACCTTTCAACAGATATTATCACCATGCGGGCTGCACGTCACGGTCATCTTTTAACACAATGTAATAGGCTCACGCGCAGCTGGTAACATTTAAGACCATATGTGTTTTACAGACCAGCCAACTTGGCATTGGAAAAATTCGTAATTTTCGGGGATTATGACATAGTAGATGTAATAATTAACATTAAAATAACCAATTTGTGTTTAAATATAATTTAATTACTACTTTGAACTCTATTATATACTTGCTCTCAACATAAAATGTTTAGCTACAATTGGTCATATTTACTTCCACACAATTATTGATGTCATCCACTTAGTTTAATTACTCGCAACATATGATATAGATAGAACGAAGATGACGTCACTCAGGTATTTGTTATTGCTTTTTTGCCATCCATTTTTATGAGTAACTGTATGAACCAGACTATAAACGTTCAAGTTTACACATAGTTTTGTGTGTTGGTCTGTTATACTGCTGGATGGCAATGTTGTGAGCTTCTAGTTTCTTGGGTAAGAGGACACGATCTATAGATAGTATGCAGATGACGTCACTCAGGCCTTTGTTATTGTTTTTTGCCATCCGCGTTTATGAGTAATGCTCACTGAACTGTATTAACCTGACTATAAACCTTCATGGATACACACAGTTTATGTGTTGGTCCGTTATACTTCCGGATGGCAATGTTATGAGCGTCTCAGCCAAGCGCATACTATCTATACCAACACACAAATGTATAACCTTAAACGCTTATCTTCTGATTGATACAATTCAGTGAGAACTGCTCATAAAAGAGGCTGGCTAATAACAATATCAAAGATGTTATATTATTATAACGTCAATTTCGTTCCTTCAATACGCAAAGATAAACTTTGGCAGCCGGTATTCATTTAGATTTTGTTTTGTCATTCCATAGAATAGAAACACGATCAAGCCGACATGAAGGTTATATCAATATTAACAGAAATGATGAGAAAACTCGATTCGAGGGCGTAATAAACAATATCATGAAATGTTATTCTTATTCAAAGATATCAAAATCCTCTTCATCATCAAACACTTAAAACACACAATGGAAGTTAATATATATTAAGCTACAAAAGGATGTGTGATGTAGAAAGAAATATACAAAGATGATTATAGATAGTTCGAAGTTGACGTCACTCAGGTCTTTGCGATTGTTTCTTGTCATCCGCGTTTATGAGTAATTCTCACAAAACTGTATTAAACTGATATAAACGATCGTGGTTACACAAAGTTTTGTGTGTTGGTCCGTTATATTTCCGGATGGCAATGTTGTGAACTCCTTAGTCAAGCGCATACTATCTATAAAAGTTTCAAAATAAAAGTAAATATCAAGCACGAAACCTTTCCGGCTCAAAATCATTCTTCAACCAAAAACATTAAAAATTTTAATATATCTTTTTAAATCCAGTTAAAGTGACTTAACGTTTTTGTTTTTTCGTTATTGACTGAAGAAGTCTATGAGCCAAAAATAATGATCCCTGTTTGATATGTAAGGCTACGTGGTCTTGTGGTATGACACCCGCTTTCGGTTCGGAAGGTCCTGGGTTCGAGCCTTGCTCGGTGCATAGTTTAGTCCTTGGAAAAGACTCACATTCTCTCACCGTACACGGGTGTGAAATAAGTACATGGCCGTTAACAGCGTTGTCTCTGTTAGAAACAAACATGTAATATCGCCTAACAGGCGTCATGTCTTGTTATACATGTTACGTATTGCTGTTGGTCAGGGACCCTTTTTAAATAGCTTTGAGCACGTGGATATTGCGCTTTATAAATGTTAGCTCTGTATATTGAATTTTGTATAGTGCTGTGAAATAAACATCGTTTTTAAAAGTTCATAATGCACTTTTAAGTGTTCCTTTAGTCATATGCTCATTTTAGATGGCTTACCTTACAACGATAAAAACTTAACGACGGCTATTATTAACTGACCTATCCTAAAAATGTTCAACTTTCTGCAAACATTGACAACTTATGATCTCCATGACCCTTCATGTCTGGGATTCCTCTGCACTCTTTTTGATGGATGTAGTCACAATAACTTGCCAAAATTGACCTTAGTTCATTACCTTTCTCTATCTATCTACCTTTTACGTGGGCAGAAAACCCGTTGACAGTCTGTTCCTACTCTATCTGCTGATGCTCATTCATCGTCCATCTATTTTTGAGAAGACCAAGACCGATAGGTTGTAATGGGCTAGAATAAAATACGTGATTATCCCCGCAAAAAATGCAATTATCAGATAATTAAATCCCTTCCTTACCAGCCATTTTCAGTTCAGGATCCCCCCCCCCCCCCCCCCAAAAAAAAAAACAAGAAAAAAAAAACTTCACACCCAACTAACACAAAAATATTTTTTTTATCACTCATACACAATAGCAGTACTAAGTTCTTGCGATACATAATTTCTTTTTCAAAATATGTTCTTCAACACACTGTTTGTTCATTTTCTTTATATTTTATGATGTACAAAAGAAATTTGAATAAGAAAAAGGTTGGTTGTATCGTAACGAATGTGACGTTTTCCTATTGACAGTTCGAAGTTACACGTCACTCATGTTTTTGTTATTGTTTTTTGCCATCCGCGGTTATGAGTAGTACTCACTAAACTGTATTAACTCTCTCCTTACCAGCTGTTTTTAGAATTTCCCCCGAAAATTCACTCCAAACCAACACATGAATAGACTTTTCTTACTCAACCAAAAAAGTAACAAGTGAGCTCTATAGCACATTTTTAGTATCTAAAGTGTAATCAAAGCATTTCTTTAAATTTTGTGATGTACAAGAGAAATAAGAATGAGAAAATTGTCTGTTGCATCGTAACGAATGTGACGGTTTTCCTATGGGTGGTAAGGAGAGGGTTAACTTGACGCTAAACGATCATGGTTACACACAGTTTTGTGTGTTGGTCCGTTATACTTCCGGATGGCAATGTTGTGAACTCCTAAGCAAAGCGCAGCTATCTATAGATAGTTCGAAGATGACGTCACTCAAGCCTTTGCTGTTATATTTTGCCATCCGCGTTTGTGAGTTATTCTCACTGATCTGTATTAACCAGACTATAAAAGTTCATGGTTACACATGGTTTTGTGTGTTCGTCAGTTATACTTCCGGATGGCAATGTTGTGGACTCCTAAGCCAAGCGCAAACTATCTATAGTTGGTAACGAAAGGGTTAAATTGATAGTCCGTGTGGCTAGCTGTAAAACGATTTTTAATTACTTGCTACTATTTTGTCTGTGCAGATTGTTTCCCGTATTGGCCTTGGATTCCAACAGAGATAATAACTTAACCTTTGACCGCTCAAAGAAAACAGCATTCGCTATACGTCATCGGCTAATAAATCTTCATTTGGGTTCTCAGCTATTTATGACTCATTTTGACTCCAAACGGTATAGGTAGTACGCGCTTGGCTAAGAAACTCACAACATTGCCATAATACAGTTTAGTGAGAATTACTCATAAACGCGGATGGCAAAAAACAATAACAAAGACCTGAGTGACGTCAACTTCGAACTATCTATAGATAGTATGCGCTTGGCTAAGAAGCTCATAACATTGCCATCCGGAAGTATAACGGACCAACACACAAAACTGTGTGTATCCATGAACGTTTATAGTCGGGTTAATACGGTTCAGTGAGCATTACTCATAAACGCGGATGGCAAAAAGAATAACAAAGACTGAGTGACGTCATCTTCGAACTATCTATAACATAACGATGGCTACGGTCAGACTACAGATAGTCAGAAATTGATGTTACTCAGGGCTTTGTTATTGTTTTTTGTCATCCGCGTTTATGAGTTATTATCACAAAACTGTATTTACCAGACTATAAAAGTTCATGGTTACACAGAGTGTGTGTGTTGGTCCGTTATACTTCCGGATGACAATGTTGTGAACTCCTTGGCCAAGCGCATTCTATCTATAGCCTGACACTGAAATCCAAAAGGACTGGCAGTTTGACGTCATTATTTGTTTTTTGCACCGCCTTGTGAGTTGTTAGTAGACTCATGGAAAAAGTTATTTCATTGGTTGAACTATTGAATACAACTCACGATTTATTTTCTTTTGTGGCTAAAGACTGGCATTATGACGTCATTTATTGGTCAGTGTCAGGCCATAACTTTACGAAGGCCACGCTGGGTTGTGGGTCTGTTAGATCTGGCGGAAACTACTTTGCCATAGGCTAGCGTCCTATCCAAAGGGTAGAAAGCAATTACTGTGGCATGTTCCACGCTATAGCAACCAGGATTACTTCCGGCCTATTGGCTCTGAAGGACTACTTCTCTCTTCTCTTCTCATTATCATCAACCTGACTTTATAGCACTGTTTGGACGGTGTAGCTGTATTTCAATTATACTGTTACCCTCCTAGCTACACGTACTTTGTTGATAACACGAATTTGCTCGTGTCAAGGTAGCCGATTCCATATTTCTCTACTGAAAGCCTCTCAAAGAAAAAGAATATTAGGACGTTTAACCCGAGCAAATGTCATGGGTGTAAGGTGAATATGAAGTTGAAACTTAAACCATGCGCCTTTTGCTTTTGCTTATCCCCTTCTCAGCACTCTAGGTGGTCGGAATATTTTGGGCATGTGCAATTCAAAGCAGAAGTTTGAAAATAGCTTTTTAACCCTCTATCTCCTCACCGGCCATTTTCAGAATTTTCCCCAATACGCCAAACACAAAAATGGATTTTTCTTACTCTAAACATAATATTATCAAGCAAATTGAACCCTACAAACAGTATCAACGTGTTATTATAGCGATAACAAAAAAAATAATATTTAAATTTCGTGATGTAAAATTGAAATCAGTATGAGAAATTATTGGTTTTATCGTAACGAATGTGACGATTTGCCTATAGTTGGTAAGGAAAGGGTTATGCTGGTATTGTGTTTATTTATTTCAGTAATGATAATGATATATATTTTTTTTAAAACATGCGTATTTATTATTAATGTGATGTTTTCCCAGTCTACCAAGCAGTGATTGGTTATCTGATTCTGTTAGATTTGGTGGAAATAACTTTTCCACAGACTAGCACAACCGCAATCAATTGCTATTTATTGTCCATTTAACTCTATAGAAACTAATTTTTAAAATTAAAAAAAAAATCCCTTTATTCATCTCAAAGGGGGATTTTTCTCTAGGGTCTATTTCAAGGGGAGACACTGGAATAACCCAGGCGTCAGCCGCAGTGCAGCGCCGCAAATTGAGCTAGGACGAGGTGACTTGCTCATGGCCACACAACGCAGCGGTGAGTGATCGAAATCGGTACATTCCGGGTACGAGGCAAAGACCGTACCACTGAGCCACGCTACCCCCACTCCTGCTCCATGAGCCTAGTGGCTCTGCAGGACTTTTTGTATTTAAAAAAAATTAGACATTTGATTATAGCATTGATTTCATCCCAAAATAATAAAGCTTACGAGACGGCGTAATATAATTTTTTGCGCCACGATATCATCGTCGTCTAGGCATTCCACGAAGGAATATAGATAACTCATCAAACAAGATGTCTGATGTTAACAGGAATCACCCATGTTGTCCAAGTGAGCAAATTGGGGGTTAATAATCTTGTTCAAGGAAAAAAAACGAAAGTGCCTAAATCGGGGCTCGAACCCGGGTCTTCCTGATCACAATGCAATGCCTTAACCACTCGGCCACTTCCCCCCCCCCCCCCCCCACTAATACAATTAAGTCTATATAAAATACTAAACACAAACTTATATTATTGTTCTTACCTTCAATTTACAGGCTTCTTGGTAACTCGTTCTGTCAGTGACGGAATACATGAGTATAAGCCCGTCCGCCCACCGAATGTGTTTCTCTAGAACGTCTGGCGCCATCTGGTAAATATCGTAAGATTTGGCAGGTTAGATAGAGTATTATTTAATTAAAGGGGGAAGATAATGTTATTATAATTTGGGTTATAAAGGAATGGAGATAAAGATAAAGGGAGTAAATCTGACTCATGATGATTGAACAACACAAAACAAACGACAATTCGGCCCTTGGCCTTTATCAAGTAAATATAAATATATATGTATTCTGTGTTTACTTGATAAAGGCCAAGGGCCGAACCGTCGTTTGTTTTGTGTTGTTCATTCATGAGTCAGATTCTCCCTTTATCTTTATCTCCATTTTATTGACTCATTTAGGCGCCTCTATTTATTAGTTATAAAGGAATAATGGTGTTAGGAACAAGATGTTGTGCGGCTATGTGGTTAAGTGGTATGACACTCGCTTTCGGATAGGAAGGTTCTGAGTTCGAGCCTAGCTCGGCGCATAGTTGAGTTCTTGGAAAAGGCTCTTTAACTCACATTCTCTCACGGTACTCAGGTGTAAAATGAGTACCTGACCGTTAACAGCGTTGTCTCTGTCCGGAAAAAAAAACAACTGTAATATTGCATGACAGGCGTCGTGTCTCGTTCTACATGTTACGTGTTGTTGTTGGTCAGGGATCCCTTGTAAAGCGCTTTGAGTACATTTAGTGGATATTGTGCTATATAAAAGCTGATGATTTTAAAATTGTTCTTGATGAGATGAAGATTATGATGATCATGTTGATGATGATGAATGACGACGATGATGGTGATGATGATAATGATGCTAATGATGATGATAATGATGCTAATGATGATGATGATGGTGATGATGATGATGATGATGATGATGATGGTGATGATGATAATGATGCTAATGATGATGGTGATGATGATGATGATGATGATGATGATGATGATGATGATGATGATGATGATGATGATAATGATGAGGATTTTGATGATGATGATGATGATGATGATGATGATAATAATGATGATTTTGA
>NC_088362.1:10538010-10578010 GCF_034508935.2 Berghia stephanieae
GAGCTTTATATTGCGCAATATCCACTAAATGTGCTCAAATCGCTTTACAAGGGGTCCCTGGTCAACAGCAATATTTAACATAAAGGACTGGACATGCCGCCTGTTAGGCGATATTACAATTTTTGGACAAAGACAACGCTGTTAACGGCCAGGTACTCATTTTACACCTGAATAAGGTGAGAGAATGTGAGTAAAGAGCCTTTTCCAAGGACTTAACTATGCGTCGAGCGCGAGGCTAGGACCCAGAACCTTCCGATCCGAAAGCGATTGTCATACCACAAGACCACATAGCAGCACATAGCTGCACATAGCCGCTTATTTCATTTGATAGTAAACTTGTCTTAATCCCTATTTAAAAACGTTGAATAGTAGTCCACCTCTCAATTGATCGGGGAAAGAGATGCCTCACTTGAGTTTATTACATTTTAAAATGAATTACTTTCCTGATACAAACCAGATGTCTCCCATTTTTTGCGGTATAAGTAATAACTAAATATAAAACAGATGTATCGAGTTCAAATGTGACATAGTCATTTTTCTAATGATTCTCAGCTAACCGAATAATATATTTTCATTATGTATGAAATAAAATTAAGATAAAAAGGAAACGACAATCAGAGACCTACTTATACAGTTTAAATGGATACAACGTTTTCTAACTTACTTTTACTTAATAATAATAATAATAATAAAAATAATAATAATAATAATAATAATAATGATAATAATAATAATAATAATAAAAATAATAATAATAATAATAATAATAATGAATAATAATAATAATAATAAAAATAATAATAATAATAATAATAATAATAATAATAATATGATAATAATAATAATAATAATAATAATAATAATAATAATAATAATAATAATATATACTTTATTCATCCAAAAAAATGGAAATTCGTTTACAGGTGTTTACAGATGTGGCATGCATGCATAAAAATGTATAAACACAAAGTTGAGAATCTATCGCGACAATGTATATATATATATATATATATATATATATATATATATATATATATATATATATATATATATGTGTGTGTGTGTGTGTGTGTATGTGTGTGTGTGTATGTTTGTGTGTATGCAAATGCACAAAAATGTAAAAATATTACAACCAAGAACCAATAGCAACACTTACTGCCGGTTTTGCTTATCATTTACTAACCTGCGTTTAACCAGTTAATATAAGTATGATTTCATAGTAGTTGGAAGGATTGATTGAAGTGAAAACACTGTGTTGTATTTTTAGGAAGAAACACTCGGATATAACGATATGTTAAAATAAGATGACCAGATGATAACGCATTGGGATTTTTTTTAGTTAAATATAATGAGCATAGGTATAATTGTATAGTAGTTAGCAGGTTTGATTGAAGTCAAAATACTGTGTTGTAACACTGGGATATAAGGGTATGTTAAAACTAGATGACCTGATGATAATGCTTTGGCTTTTAGATAGTGAATGTATAAGTATGATTTCATAGTATTTGCAAGGTTTGATTGACGTGAAAACACTGTGTTGTATTTTTAGGAAGAAACACTCGGATATAACGGTATGTTAAAACAAGATGACCGGATGATAACGCATTGTGTTTTAGTTAAACATAATTAACTTAGGTATAATTGTATAGTAGTTGGCAGGTTGGATTGAAGTCAAAACACTGTTGTATTTATAGAGGAAGACATATTCGGATATAACGGTATGTTAAAACAAGATGACCTGATGATAACGCATTGTTGTTTTTTTTTTTAGTTAAACATAATGAGCATATGTATAATTTGATAGTAGTTGGCAGGTTTCATTGACGTGAAAACACTGTGTTGTATTTTTAGGAAAAAACACTCGGATATAACGGTATGTTAAAACAAGATGATGATAACGCATTGTGTTTTAGTTAAACATAATTAACTTAGGTATAATTTGATAGTAGCTGGCAGATTTAATTGAAGTCAAAACTTGGACTCGGATATAATGGCATTTTAAGTCATGACAACATGTCTGGAATGCGTTGGTTTTTAGTTAGTGAAAGATAATGGGGCAAAAGTATGATTTCATAGTAGTTGGGACGTTTGATGGAAGTCAAAACATTGTCTTGTATTTTCAGGGAGAAACAACTAATTGGAGGTGATGGTATTTTGAGTCAAGATGACATGACGATAATGCATTGGTTTTTAGTTAGTGAAAGGTAATGAATGAGAAAAAGATGTGACCATTGCCATAATGGCAGGTTAACCTGGCCTAACAACACCCTATGAAGTGAAAGTGAAAGGGTGACTGGAATGAATGCAGAAGAAATTCTCGTTCCGAAATGGAATAAATAGTAACGCACATATATCTTAACCCGATATATGTTAGTTTTACTATGAGAAAATAATGATTGATTTATTCTCTAGATTACATAGTTTTAAAATTCTTGCTATATAAGTCGTCATCCATTTGCCTTTTTGAACGAGCATCTCTATAGTGTCATTGTCAATATCCATGCACTCAGCAGAAACTTGAGCCACCCGGACACTGATAACGCTTAACATTGTTTGAATTTAGTGACAAAATGAGACACTGAATCGATCCACTTGGTGGTATGATAGCGTCCTGAGAACCTATGAGTGGAAGTGTGCGCTTTATAAATGTTTAATTATTATTATTATATACTCAATAGTCTTTTAGTAATTAAGAGAAAACAATAAGGAATTTGCTACAGACTAAACATGTCCTCAAAGTTACGAGACTGTCTTTAATTTCTCTACTACATAAACAAGAGAAGAAAATAATTAAAGAGATGTGAATGCTTTTATGTTTTATTTCAATTATTTACGATGGCTTATTTCGTTTTAATGTCTAGTTTTTTTCTCGATATAATTTACAATTTGGTCTAGATATTTCGCTTTATTTTGTCTAAAGTTTGTTTCTTCGTTTCTCTTTTGCTAGTTTTATTTTCTTTCTCTATTATTTTTTTGCACGTCGTCTAGAACTGCATTGCTTTGATCAGAAGCAGTTGATCTCTCAATGTTTACAAACATACATAATTAATAAATAACAAACAATAAGAGAGATGCTTCGACGGCACGTTCTTGTATTGCGATCTACAAAGGGCAAGAATGTTAAGGTATAAACTTGATACTGATTGAACAAGCTCCACACCCAAACGGATGTATGTTTTTACAAGGTCACTTTGATACTCTTATCATGAAAGAGTAAAAATATTTTTGTTCTTTCCTTCTGTTGGCTTTTTTATTAAAAAAACATGTGCTAAAGAAATACTGCCAAAACTAATGGCTTCTACAGACTTCATGCATAATGTAAATCATATAAAGTGTGCATCTTTAATCTTTATATTAAGCATCTCCCTGATTTGCCATGCTTCGTGCACATCCCAACGCTTCATTTAATCCCCCCGTCGAGCTATATTATTATGAAACCACATCTCCACATTGAATAAAACCCTTGCTACATTATCTGCTGGTCTGCCAATCGTCAGGAATTAATTTAGATATATCTGAGTGGAGGAGGTTAATCTGGTAATGGCCATAACGCCATTGACAGGATCCAATAATCATTGTAACGATCTGACTGACTTCTTAGTGCGCTCAACTTAGCTTGGCAGTAAGGCCTTCTTGAAATTAAGATGCTCGGAGATTGTTGGTGATCTTTTTGGTTTTTGACAACTAATTTAAGGGGCAGCGTGGCTTTGCTTCCTACCCGAAAGGTACCGAATTCAATCACCCGCCGCTGCGTTGTGTGGCCTTGAGCAAGTCACCTCGCCCTAGCTCACTTTGCGTCGCTGTTCTGCGGCTGACGCCTGGGTTATTCCAGTCTTCCCTTGGAATAGACCCTAAACACAAATTTACCCTTGGAGATGAATAAATGGAATTTTAGTATTTATTTATTTTTTATTTATAATAGTGAGATCAATATTTTATGCCTAATAAAGAGTGACTTGACTATAATACACATAAATCATCTATAATCAAAGTTCACTATTTGCAGGTCTGATAACCCAATCCGTTATGGGCTCATTGTCGTAATGGAAAACTCAAATAAATATGACGCAAAATAGTGTCCATTACAACAATGTTAAACTAGCCTCATGAGTGAGTTCGGATGTCAGACCTGCATATGTGTACACATCGTCTATAGATAGTATGTGCTTGGCTAAGAAGCTCATAACATTGCCATCCGGAAGTATAGCGGACCAACACACAAAACTGTGTGTATCCATAAACGTGTATAGTCATGTTAATACAGCTCAGTGAGCATTACTCATAAAAGCGGATGTCAAAAAACAATAACAAAGACCTGAGAGACGTCATTTTCAAACTATACATAGATAGCAAGTGCTCTACCAACTGAATTATTGGTACCCCTAATTAAGAATTACTAATACAAATACACACAACTAAAACATTGTTTTTACCTTTCAACAATGGCCCATTTCAAAGGTTTTCAGAATTTGCACAGAAATGCTCTTCTGTGATAAAACGTACAACTATGTTCGTTTCATTTTAATGACATGATATGTGAAGAACTTAATAGATAATAACAAAATCAGATGATTTGATTTTGATCCACAAGTTACGGTACAGAACATTGAGCATGCACTTCTTACTCCCTTTCAAACACCATTTATTTTGTATTCTTGTCGGCGTAACCTTTCTGTTTGTTCTGTTCCTTTTTTCCGTGGAATACACCTGGCCTCCTTTCTCCTTTCCATTAGGATCGCATTCTCACCTGGAAATTCTCACGGTACAAAAAGTCCAACTGCGTTGATGATGATGTACGGAGATTACGTTTCTAAATATAGATTACAACATATCTATCTACGTATTCTACAGCATGCGCATTCTTGGGTTACATTAGACTTTCGTGCGTGAAAGTGAGAAGACGAGTTGTACTCGTATTTATTTCAGGATAGTTTTCCATATGGCATTGTTTGCTTGTTTTTTTTTAAGTTCTTTGTCTCTCAATTTTATTACCTTGCTATCTTTTTGTACCCGGTTGTACATACGTTGCGGTTTTGTGATAATGGTGCGGCTATGTGGTCTAGTGGTATGACACTCGCTTTCGGATTGGAAGGTCCTGGATGGATTCGAACCTCGCTCGGCGCATATAGTTGAGCCCTTGGAAAAGGCTCTTTACTCACTTTCTCTCACCGTACTCAGGTGTAAAATGAGTCAACAGCATTGTCCCTGTCCGAAAAAAATGGTAATATGGCCTAACAGGCGTCATGTCATGTCCTACGTGCTTAGTGTTGCTGTTGGCCAAGTACCCTTTGTAAAGCGCTTTAAGCACGTTTAGTGGATATTGCGCTATATAAATGCTCTAGTTTTTTTGTTTTTTTTTTTTTGGAGGGGTTTTTGGGGGGGTTTTTATTGATGCTATGCATTTATGTAATATACTCACAAGACCCGCCAGGCAAACGAACCAACATACAAAACTACGTTTAACCTTGAACCCACGTTTATAATCTGATTTATAACAGTTAGAAAGAACTAATCATAAAACTTGCTGTATAAAAACAATACAAAGAGCTGAGTAAGGTCAACCTCCTATATTCTACAGCACTCAGCAAGTCCAGTCTGTGAGTTTCTATGTAAGAGGTTGAAACTTGTATCCTTTGAAAGATTAAGATTCGGATTTTCTCACCTTACCAAATTGAATGAATACTGAATTGAATATAATGAATACTTTGGGAACTTTGTTTTCTTTGTCGAACAAAAACAAAAGAATGAAATTCCGCAATGTAGTGAGTAGGAAAGTGCCAGAAGACAAAAGAGAATAAAAATTTCGCGGCGGCGATGTGGGCTCGAACGCCGCGACTTTACTGGTACGACAACTCCGCTTGGCTAGTTCATACGGTAGAGTCGCGGTCTCCTCGGCCAGGCGGAGTAGTTGTCGTACCAGTAAGGTCATTGGTTCGAGCCCCCATCGCCGCCACGAAATTTGTATTTTCTATTGTCTTCCGGTACATTCCTACGTTATATATATATATAAGTGTGTGTGTATATATATTTCAAACGTACAAACACACACACACAGACACAGAGAGAGAGAGAGAGAGAGAGAGAGAGAGAGAGAGAGAGAGAGAGAGACAGACAGATAGTGAGAAGCGAGAGAGAGAATAAATAAAATGTAATTACAAAATACAAAGGCAGCTGCTGCCATATGTCATCTTGCTGGCTTTTAATACAAGGCATTGCAGCAAGATACGGTACATTATGCATTTGGAGTGCACTTAATACGTGCACCCAAATACGGCTCGAATACCACATGTTGATTCCCTGGAAATGCTCTTTATTCACGTTATAAGTACTGGTAGCAGTCTGGTGTCTCGGAGTTATAGCGCTATATAAGTTTTCAGCATTATCATATTATTATTATTTTCTGTAACAGCGCATCACATGCGTCATCTCTCGTTCAAAATGTTAAGTTTTGATGTTGGATTGGCCCCCATTGTAAAGTGCTTTGAGCATATTCAGTGCTATATAACAGCTCGAGTTATTTTGTTGGTTTTGTTGTCTTTTTTTTTTTTTTTTTTTTTTTTTTGGGGGGGGGGGGGGGGGGGCTGTTGTCATGAGATTCGTCTGGAAACTATGTAACATATCTAAGATAATCAGTAGAAAAATAACGACCGCCTTTTCCTTGCCAGGTCATACATTTCTTTGTCATTACAGAATGTCAAATTTAAATAGACCAGACACTTTACAACTTAACAACAACCCCTGGTGCTATAATTGGAATGGACACATGAGACTAGAACCGACAGTACGGGGTTAGTGACCTAATATTTATTAGTGAAAAGATTGTGGAGAAGACACCCAGTATATTTAGCATCTTAAATCATCCTTTATATAAACATCTATATAGAGAATATAAAAATTAAAATTTAAATTGAGCTTTTATATAGCGCAGTATCCACTAAAATGTGCTCAAAGCGCTTTACAAGTGGTCCCTGGTCAACAGCAACATTTAACATGTAGGACGGGACATGACGCCTATCAGGCGATATTACAATTTTTCGGACAAAGACAACGCTGTTAACGGCCAGGTACTCATTTTACACCTGAGTACGGTGAGAGAATGTGAGTAAAGAGCCTTTTCCAAGGACTCAACTATGCGCCAAGCGAGGCTCGAACCCAGGACCTTCCGATCCGAAAGCGAGTGTCATACCACTAGACCACATAGCCGCACTGGTATCCAATATCCAATGGATTTACCATTATTTACCATTCTCAGTGCATGTCATAATACTTCATTTCGTCTAACCTTTGCCGATTTCTAACCCTACAAGAAATGGGGAAGCATATTCCCATTTTATATAGTACTAGCCGCCTGTAAGGCGTCCTTTCTTGTATACCACCCTTATAATATCCATCTCTGCCTATATAGTCAGATTCACGCCTTAGTGCTCTGTTTAAAAAATCATTTAATTTTAAAAAGTTGATTGAGGGTCTGAAGTTTTTCTGTATCAAAGGCAATACCAGTATTTTTGTATCTAGTTAGTTTCACATCATTTTTTTTGTAAACGACTTATTGCAATGCCAAGCTGCTTTTTGATACTTTTTTTTCTTGCGCCCAACTAGCTAATCTTGTCAAACGTGTGTAGAACCTATCCTTTGCTGTTCAATTTTAAGAAATATTTTTTTTTTAAAACACATAAAGTCATTGTTTTCATCTCAAGTGATTTTTTTCTTTAGTGTCAATCTAAAAAAAAAAAGACATAGGCAATCGCAAGCCAGTGAGTTATAGTAGTTAACCCCGGATTAGTGACGCATGCAAATGAGGGAGAATACTTATCTTTCTAATGTTTAACATATTTTTTTAAAATTTAATTTTTATTTTCGATGACTACTATGTTACGAGTGTGCATCTGTGTGAGTGTGTCTATGTCAATATTGTATTGTTATAAATGTGTAACCAAATGACAAATCGCCACACACACACACACACACACACACACAGAGAGAGAGAGAGAGAGAGAGAGAGAGAGAGAGAGAGAGAGAGAGAGAGAGAGAAGCCTTGTTCAAACTTTCTCCATTATTCTAACTATTTGAAAGCCTCCCATTTATTGTCCGAGATGTATCCGGATCTTAATTTATATGCAAGAAATTAGTTATAAAAAAGATTAATAAATTGAGTGAAATAATACATGCGACTATACTACATAACGATGGTCGGCGGATCAAACCTCTGAAGATTCGATTTTCATGATCGGCGGATCAGACCTCTGATTGGTAAAAATCGAGATTTCAGATTTTTGATACGCCTACCATCGATAAGATGGTTGACAAATTTCACATAGGAAAACGTGGATATTAAAAACAACAACAACAATGAAACAACACAACTTGAGAATAAAGATCACCATTAGAAGATTTACTCTAGATAATATAAAACCAACAATTGAGCTGGAATTTCAAATGGTTAATGTCACTTTTTGTTACTACCGATTATATACAGTAAAAGCAATATGTAATTTTTAAAACAGAAACAAAACACATAGACGTCTAATATGCAAACTCAGCTGCTTAGATTTAATTACAATGGTGACAATTTCCCCCGTGAATTCGATGAATTAAAAAAAAATATCGCTAAACAAATGTTATCCTAAAAATGCTTCTCCGTGTAGCGAAGGGACAGCGTGGCTCAGTGTTACGGCACGGTCTTTGCTTCGTACCCGAAAGGTCGTACCGAGTTCAATTACCCGCCGCTGCACTGTGTGGCGTTGAGCAAGTCACCTCGCCCTAGCTCAATTTGCGGCGCTGCTCTGCGGCTGACGCCTGGGTTATTCCAGTGTTCCTTTAGAATAGACCCTAACGACAAATTTCCCCTTGGGGATGAATAAAGAAAATTTATTTTATTTTTATATATTTATGAACATCGACCAAGCAAGTGTTAGGAGCAGAAGACACATCAATATTTATTCCGGAATGTTATTACGGTGTAGCCATAGCTCAGCGACCTAAACATCCAATCATTCTAATTTGAATGGGAGCGATCTAGATTACCTTTCCATGTGCTCGATGTCATTGGTCACATTGGAATACGTTCTCAAAATGACCCACATAATGAAAAGTGTTTACAGTTTGAGAAATTTCCAACATCGCAGTTGGTCAATTTGCTCGGCGTGACTCATGGGTATGTTTACAACTTTCATAAACACAGCAGCGTGTTTACATTTATTGAGAAATGTCCAATCGTTGTGCAGCAACAAATCACGTGATCGATGACCAGCTTGGACGAAAACATGAATATAGATCGCTCCCATTGAGTGGAGAAAAAATAATATAAACGAACTTCACATTAAGAATTACAGGAAGTACCACAACATGAAACCAGCCATTACGAGTTATTCTATGATAACATAATCTTGTCACTTTTATGATCTACGTCAGATAACTTGATATAAATTCTCAAATTATACTCTTTATCAAAGTCTTTATTACCTACATATATAAGGTTTGACGATAAAGATAATTTTATTTCCCCACCTGACTCTCAGATAGTACGTTTGATTTATCTGTACATCTTTCTTTTCTACCTTTTACTATAATATTACTTATCGAGTTTATTGCTTGCTATCAAACATTTTGTATATTTACAAAAATATATTTTTAACCATGATTATAAGAATAATAGAAAAGTTTAGGAGAGGCAAAATGTTCAAATTGATAATATTATATGAACATCCCTTTAATATCATTATATTATTATAATTGTTTATGATAATAAATAAATCTAAGACTTAACAAGTAGAAAGTTTTTTTATGTGTTGTTTTGTCTCTGTGTGTGTGTGTGGGGGGGGGGGGGGGGGTTGGACTTATTTTCATAATATCATATACAATTGCCCTCGGACCTATAGGTTCCATGTTCAAATTCCGCTATGAAAGGCGCAAAGTTGTGTTCCTGGAAAGACTCATTCTTTCACCGTACTCTGGTGTAAAATCAGTACCTGGTCTGTAACAGCGCTATAGCGCCTTAAAAGCGATACGTCTCGTCGATGTAAAGTGATGCTATTATTGCTTGGGACCACTTGTAAACCGATTTGAGCTCATTTAGTTTATATTGCGCTATGGAACGATTTTAAACTCAAGTCCTGGCTTGGCTTGACCGTCGATGTTTATCATGATAAAGGCCACCAGGATCAAACTTTTCACATTTACATCTTAAGTACAAAAGGACCTCAATTATTTATCCAGAAAATATTCTCACTGGATTGCTTTGCCCGTCCTATTTGTAAGCACATGCGCCAATGGACTCGTGAGATGCATTGACTCAAAGCCTTCTATATAGATAGTATGCGCTTGGCTAAGAAAATCATAACATTGCCACCGGAAGTATAACGGACCAACACACAAAACTGTGTGTATCCATGAACGTTTATAGTCGGGATAATACAGTTCAGTGAGCATTACTCATAAACGCGGATGCAAAAAAAAACATCAACAAAGACCTGAGTGACGTCATCTTCGAACTACCAGGCGAGGAGGCTTAAATAGAAGTGCCAATCCTACCGACCTATCAGGCCGACTTTTCCGTTCGTTGTTTTGCATTTAATTCGAGCTTAATGTTTACAAAGACATTTATCAATCAATGATTTTTAAATAACATTCTGGTATAAGTATAATATTTCAGTTTCAAGCTTGAAAAGGAAAAATAGCTGAGGAATTATTTTTCATCTACGCTTCCCTATTTGAGACTACTCTACTAAAAAGGATACACTGACTGCGTGATTTGGTCAATTTGAAATCATTGCGCACCGCCTTTTCCAATATGTGCCTATATAGAAGGCCTTGATTGACTGAAAACACTTTCACGGTATTCAAACACTTAGCTTTTTTTTACCCGTTGTCTGTGAATGAATGAACCGACAGCCGGTCGTCGGCATCTATTTAACGCCATGACATGTCAAGCAAGACAGGTGTTCAGGAAGATGAAACGTCGAACAATATATCAGTCGACATGAAGAAAATTAAATAATAGAATTATATGGTTGTAATAAAACAAGCAACATATAATAACAATGTGGAATTGAATGTAAGCTTCAATTTGATTTATACGAAAACAGATAAAATGGACGTTTCGGGTTTCCCCTTTATCAACAAAACAGGATGAATGAAATACTACAGACGACTGAGACATTATCTAATTCGTCTGTAGTGTTTAATTCATCCTGTTTTGTTGATAAAGGGGAAACTCGAAACGTCCATTTTATCTGTTTTTGTATATTAAATTGAAGCTTACATTCAATTTCAGATTGATATTTATTTCTT
Organism: Berghia stephanieae; assembly: GCF_034508935.2. NCBI lineage: Eukaryota > Metazoa > Mollusca > Gastropoda > Nudibranchia > Aeolidiidae > Berghia > Berghia stephanieae. Next base: position 10,549,300 of record NC_088362.1, read on the forward strand.
CGAGCTTCAAGCAGCAACATTTACATTAATATAACAAGCGTAAATTCTAATTGATTTGAATCAACAATCAAGTTGGCATTTTCCTAAACATGTTTCATTAAAATGTAGAAACATATTTCCGACTTCCACAAAAGTGACAATAAATATTATTGCGTTTCTATTATTTTAACAGCCCCTCACTTCTTTGTTCCTATAAAAAAATGTTTCGTCTATTATGAATGTGCATGTTTTAGTGCAAATAATGTTTGTGTGTGTGTGTGTGTGTGTGTGTGTGTGTATGTTGTGAGAGTATGTGTGAGCGCGCTTGTATAAATGGGTGTGTGTATAATAATGTTTATAATGATGTTTTACAATTTTGTGCGCCTCGAGCTGTTTTGTCAACGGGGATGGGCGCTATACAAATAAACGTTATTATTATTATTATTATTATTATTATTATTATTATTATTATTATTATTATTATTATTATTATTATTATTATTATTATCATTATTATTATTATTATTATTTTATATTATTATTATTATTATTATTATTATTATTATTATTATTATTATTATTATTATTACAGTCCAGATAATAAGTAATCACTGACCTACCGATGATGTCGTAGGCAATCAAATGATTTATTGTGTTATAATCCATTCAATTTTACTATTTTATCTTGTATTCTCTAAGTTTCTTATTTTATGAGAAAAGGGTGTTATAATACGATTTTTATATAAATTCGGTAATTTCTTAACCTCGAGGAAAGAAGTTGTAGATTTGATCTTTCGTTCTCTCGGGTCAACATAATTCCCTCTATCGGTCGAAAATCGTATAATATTATGCCTTGTAGAAAACGATAGGGCTACCTGAAGCCTGTGATCGTGAAAATACTAACGAAAGAGTGAAAATGGACAGACTTCGTATGGGAACAATACAGACAATGGACGTTTCGGGTACAAACCCTTCGTTAGCACAACAATACACAAATCAACGTGGAAAACATATAATATAAAATACAATAATTATTTTGTATTATTAAGTTAACCAAGACTTATATTATAAGTAAATAGCGACGTGTATGTACATATATCTGCATGCCTGGTAAACAACGTTTTATGGACTCACTGTTGTTATAGAATTACTCTCAAACCAACGAAAAAATATTGTCCATTTTAACAATATTAAATCAGGCCTATAATGGCGTTCGAATATCAGACCGAAATTATACCAGCACGTTTTGTTTGTTTTTTAACGAAAATTAGAATATTCTACATTCAATCCCCCCCCCCCCCCCCCCCCCTCCCCACGCCAAACTACTGTACTGAAGAAGTAGGTCACAAATTGAGAAGATAAAAAAGCATCCATTTATATCTGGCACATCATACAGTCAAGGCCAAATCCGACTGAATAGGATTCTAGGATGTATCCATATCTCATATCACACTGACCATGAGCTCAATTGTAAATAACCTGGCAGTTAAGAGCTAAGAGTTAAGAGTGCGTTGGTCGGCAATAAATCTCGGTTATCGCAATGCTTTCACACCCTTGACAAGCACGTTGTCTGACAGCCAAACATTAGAAGATAGACGAGACATATGATGACAAGTGGTGTTCCAAAACTCGTTATGTCGATTATTCAAACATTTAAAGATGTCCCCTCAACATGTTTAGTTGAATTGGGAAAAAGCCTAATCTAAGTATCAATTGAAACAAAAAAACTACTTCAATTGATACCAAATTGAGATTCGGTCACAATTGAAATAAAGAACACAAAGAGAGATTTTTCAAGGGGGAAATCTTAAATGTCTATAAATATGAATAACTGAGATGATGGCGAGCCTTAGAAAAGTACCCATCCCATAGATTATGAATGGATCCTTTCTCACCCGTAATCTAATTCCTAAACCCATTTCGTGATAGAAAGAATTGACTTCTCGTGTTTCGGAGTTTTTGGGGGTTTTTTTTACACATATCGTTGAAAGTCTTCTTTTTTTTACAACTGTCTATCGCGCAGTAAAAAAAAAAATAATGTGAATATTTATAAAGATAGCGCATTTCCACGTACTTGTCATGCTCAATGCGTTTTATAATATTTCATTTAATCAAACAGCAGGCCATGTCTATTTCATACAGTACCAGTCGCATGTTGTTTTTTTTTTTGTGTGTACTAAGTACGGTATGGAAATCAACACAGATAAATCGCAGATTCTAGTCAAAAGCCGAGGCGATGCCAATGCTAATTTCACCCTAAATGGCGAGACGCTGCAACAGGCTATCTACAACCTTCAAATATCTTGGCCGAGGATGGAATGAGTGGAACAAAAAGTCAAATCAAGTATAGGCATGACGACGGCGGTAATGGCGAGACTCAACAAAATATTGGAAAAGCCAGATGAGCTTTCAATCAAAATGTAGACTGCACAGGTCATTTGTACTATATATGACCCGCCGTCTCGAAACGGTATTACGTCGAGATGAATAGGACCTAAAAAAGTAAATTTAGAACTAAAATAAAGAAAACTCCGAGTCTATTGCAATAAAGAATTAGTATTTATTCTATAGAATAACGGGAAGAAACAAACCCCAAATTTCATGTTTGTGGTTATTGATTGGATTTTTAGCACCTTGTTCATCCCGACATAATATCGTTTTGAAACGGTGGGTCACATATGTGCTACTATGTGGTTATGAAGCCTGGACAATGAAAGCGGAAACAAGGGGGGAATCAATGTGCTCGAGAGGAAGAGTTACAGGAAAGTCCTACGAGTATCATATCTGGAACACAAAACTAATAAGGATGATCTTGAAGATGTGGAAAAGCTAGCAGGAAGACAGGATGACCCATTGCTTGCAATGGTTAAAAGATGAAAACTTGCATGGTTTGGACATCTGGTCAGACATGGCAGCTTGTGAAAAACATTTATGCAAGGTACGGTGGAAGGTCAAAGAAGAAGATGAAGACGAAGGACATTGTGACTGGATGACATCAAAGAATGGAAAGGGTTGACGCTGTATGAGCTGATAAAGAAAGCCAATCACCGAGATCTTTATTTATGTATTTATTTATCTATTCATTTATTTGTTTGTTTGTTTCTTTAGTTATTTATCCATTAATTTATTTATCTTTTAAACTTTAAATTGTCATGTGGATATAATTGTTTCCATTAATTTCATGATTTTGTAGACTGGTTTGTCAATGTTGACCAGTGAAATGCATGACATCTGAAACAATGTAAAATCATAATTTATCAGAGAATAATTTATGCTTATTAACGTTGTTGCTTTCATGATTATTTTTGTCATTAATATTTCATTGTACTATGAACTTTGTACATTTATGATTCATTCGATATTGACCAGTTTTCAATTACCAGTATTCTATGATTGTATTTTTCGATTTTGCTGTATTGATACATTTTCCTGACATTCAAAGTTGTGTAAAACTGTCTGTGAATGATACAATGAAAGCTATATGAGATTTTGTAATTATAAACTATTGTATAAGGCATTTATAGGATAATTCCTTGTAAGCCTTTAGTAAGATAAGATAAGATATATGGCAACGTTTTGTGAAAGTTGCATCCCTTAAGTCCGACCATCCAGTCATGGGAATGAGCCGCCTCTTAAACTATCGGTCAACGCCTATAGCCAGGTATTCATTCACATATGAGTTGAGTTGACACAACTTGGGGACCAGAATTTTCCACAATCTCTGACACCCATCATCCCCACAGACCACGCTTAATATCACTTGAGATTTGTGACAAGACGAGTAATTGTTACGCTGAGCCATCTTCAGGACATAACGCCTAGTTTAGTATTAGACTCAACTTTGAAATCATTTGCTAGAAAGTGGCATAATTGTAGAGCTACAGTTTTTCAACTCAAACTGGCTGAGATCGTAGCCATCGTTATGTTATAGCCTGACACTGAAATCCAAAAGGACTGGCAGTTTGACGTCATTAATTGGTTTTTGCACCGCCTAGTGAGTTGTCGTTAGTAGAGCTCATAGAAACAAGTTATTTCATTGGTTGAACTATTGAATACAACTCACGATTTGTTTTCTTTTGTGGCAAAAGACTGGCTTTTTGACGTCATGTTTTGGTCAGGTCAGTCCATAACTTTACGAAGGCCGCGCTGAGATCCATTCTGTATTGTAAAAGGTTATTTCTTCTAACAGAATGTTCGTTTGGATACACTTGGGTTGGGCAGATGTGTTTATTTAACTGTGCTGAAGGTAAAGACAACGTCATCTTAACACTTAATGTCATTGACGCAGGACATCGCTTAGGTGGTCCTTTAAAGTTTGGTTCTTAAAATCACTGTTATTTATGATATATTACTGGAATGTGTACACAATTAAAGTAATGAAGGCGAGAAAGTAATTTCAACGCAATCACTTTGAATCTATTCATTGGTATAATGCTATATATTATAGTAAACCACTTTATCTCTAACTCCTACCAAACCAATCCTCTCAATAATTAGTCATTATAATGTCTTTCGTTTCTTGCTCTGCGCAAATTATGATTTTTATAAACAGTTCATTATTTACGGCAGTTGATTGAAGGAGTTAGAGACAATAAGCGAGTGTGGTGAAAATTGTAATTATAGTTATCATCGTGTACCAAAATTGTTATGGGATCATTGTTGTAATGGAAATAGATTGAAACAGATGCAAAATATCTTTCATTATAACAATGTTAAAACAAGCCGACACTTGTGCGGCTATGTGGTCTTGTGGTATGACAATCGCTTTCGGATCGGAAGGTCCTGGGCTCGAGCCTCGCTCGGCGCATAGTTGAGTCCTTGGAAAAGGCTCTCAACTCACATTTTCTCACCGTACTCAGGTGTAAAATGAGTACCTGGTCGTTGACAGCGTTGTCTCTGTCCGAAAAAATTGTAATTTCGCCTAACAGGCGTTATGTCCCGTCTTACATGTTGCATGTTGCTGTTGGCCAGGGACCCCTTGTAAAGCGCGTTGAGTACGTTTAGTGGATATTGCGCTATATAAAAGCTCAATTTTTAATTATTTATTTTTATTTCGGTAATCGGAGCTGCAACTCACTGCAAGTATGTGCACATAGGCTAGATAAATATCTTTTTAAAATTAAAGCAAAACACAAGGTGTTAATAAAAGTAAGCGATTTGTTTGTTTAATTGGTATTTCCGATAATGTTTTAATAAATTGTGTTAACATCAGGAATTGATGCGTAAAATAGATAGGCTAGAATTACTTCCAAATTTTGGCGGAGAACTATCGTAGTTTCAAGATGAGAAAGAAAAATCAATTGTTTTAAAGTTCACATTCTCCTCCTCCTCCCCCTCCTCCTCCTCCTCCTCCTCCTCCTCCTCCTCCTCCTCCTCCTCCTCCTCCTTCTCCTCCTCCTCCTCCTCCTACTCCTTTTGCTTCTTCTTCTTTCTTCTTCTTCTTCTTCTTCTTCTTCTTCTTCTTCTTCTTCTTCTTCTTCTTCTTCTTCTTCTTCTTCTTCTTCTTCTTCTTCTTCTTTTCTTCTTCTTCTTCTTCTTCTTCTTCTTCTTCTTGTACTTCTTCTTCTTCTTCTTCTTGTTCTTCTTCTTGTTCTTCTTCTTGTTTCTTCTTCTTCTTCTTCTTCTTCTTCTTCTTGTTCTTCTTCTTCTTCTTCTTCTTCTTCTTCTTCTTCTTCTTCTTCTTCTTCTTCTTCTTCTTCTCCTTCTTCTTCTTCTTCTTCTTCTTCTTCTTCTTCTTCTTCTTCTTCTTCTTCTTCTTCTTCTTCTTCTTCTTCTTCTTCTTCTTCTTCTTCTCTTCTTCTTCTTCTTCTTCTTCTTCTTCCTCTTCTTCTTCTTCTCACCTTCTCCTCCTCCTCTTCCTCCTCTTCCTGCTTTCTCTTCTTCTTCTTCATCTTCTTCTTCTTCTTCTTCTTCTTCTTCTTCTTCTTCTTCTTCTTCTTCTTTCTTCTTCTTCTTCTTCTTCTTCTTCCTTCTTCCTCTTCTTCTTTTTCTCACCTTGCTCCTCCTCCTCTTTCTCCTCCTCCTGCTTTCTTCTTCTTCTTCTCTTCTTCTTCTTCTTCTTCTTCTTCTTCTTCTTCTTCTACTACTACTACTACTACTACTACTACTACTACTACTACTACTACTACTACTACTACTACTATTACTACTACTACTACTACTACTACTACTACTACTACTACTACTACTACTACTACTACTACTACTACTACTACTACTACTGCTACTATTCTTATTCATCACCACCCGCTTCTTCTTCCTCTTTTCCTAGATTTGTAATTGTATTTGCTTGTATTATATTATAAATGTTTTTGCACAATTCTGTCATGTTTGTATACAATCGCCAAAGGGGCTTACGGGTTGACAGTGACGTGTTTTCAAATGATTTTATCACATTGGAATTTGTTATTACAAGAGGGGTGGTGGGGGGGGGGGGGAGTCTCACTGATTCATTATACGTCCTTTGTTATCAATCCCCACTGTTATGTCTGTATTGTCTTGCATATCTTTATGTTGTCTTGGCTTAAGTGCGGCTATGTGGTCTCATGGTATGACACTCGCTTTCGGATCGGAAAGTCCTGGGTTCGAGCCTCTCGCTCGGCGCATAGTTGAGTCCATGGAAAAGGCTCTTTATTCACATTCTCTCACCGTACTCAGGTGTAAAATGAGTACCTGGCCGTAAAAACAGCGTTGTCTTTGTCCGAAAAATTGTAATATCGCCTAACAGGCGTCATGTCCCGTCCTACATGTTAAATGTTGTTGTTGACCAGGGACCTCTTGTAAAGCGTTTTGAGCACATTTAGTGGATATTGCCCTATATAAAAGCTCATTTTAAAATATTTTTTTTAAAAATCTGAATCAACAGGGGACAAAAGTGTGATGTGTCAAAAGATGGGTTCCTATCTCATTGGAAGTGTCTAACCACACTCCCGGAGGACTAATCACATACCTTGTGTAATTGATTTTCTGGTTTCAGTGTGATTGCATCTTATTTCTCCGTCTAAATACATGATAATCATCTATAAAGATTATCCATTCTTGCTCTTTTACTTCGCGTAATCCTATGGTCTTGCGACTAGAATAATTATGCCACCTTAACATTTTTTAAAAATTGAGTTTTATATAGCACAATATCCACTATATGTGCTCAAAGCGCTTTACAATGGGTCCCTGGTCAACAGCAACATTTATGTAGGACGGACTTAACGCCTGTTAGGCGATATTACAATTTTTCGGACAAAGACAACGCTGTTAACGACCAGGTACTCATTTTACACCTGAGTACGGTGAGAGAATGTGAGTAAAGTAGCCTTTTCCAAGGACTCAACTATACGGCGAGCGCGAGGCTCGAACCCAGGACCTTCCTATCCGAAAGCGAGTGTCATACCACAAGACCACATAGCCTTATGATCCAATATATAACCTATTCATTTTTCGTTTTCCGAAGGACTGGTTGGATAACACTTCCAAGGCGTTTGGAATCGGAAGAGTAGAAGGTGGTAGGTCACGACTTCTCTGCCTTATTATAATGTCGCGCTCTATGTTCCATGCGCACATAATTTGTTTTAGATTTTTATCTTACAACATTACCTGCTCCCTAATTTATCACTTTTGTATTCTTTAAATGAATGTGGCCAAGTTTGTTGCATTTATTCTTTATTTATTGAGCATTTATATAGCGCAATATCCACTAAACGTGCTCAAAGCGCTTTAACAAGGGTCCCTGGCCAACAGCAACTTTCAAGATTTCGGATGGGGTATATATCTAATCACTAATGAGAGTAATTGATATTTCCTCAACACACTTTCCATCATTTTAAATAATCAACAAAAGTTTTATTTATTTATTCCAAGTGATAAAGACGAAACGACAACCATCTATTTCTCTGTTTGATGTGGAGATTCATGATAAAAGATTTATAATGTAGGAATCAAAACACGACGTGAATTTCATTAGGGTAAGAGATAACTCAATCACGGAGATGTCAAAATCCCCTGCTATTTATTTTCTACTATCACCTGGAAACATCTGGGACAGATTGAGCAATGAACAATAATATTATGTTAATACAAAAGAAAACGGGAGGATTATGAACTGTCTACAGATTTAACGAAGCAACGCAATCGACGTTCAGGTTCCTGAGACTTTGTTTTAAAAAGTGAACCTTTAACTCGCTCAACCCTAACACTAAACTATGTCCGTAGTATACCCGGGGTTACTTTTACCCCATGCCTATTTATTACATTTATATGAGACAAATTATAGGCGTAGTCTCAAAGCTAATGTTCTTAATTAATATTTACATATTAATGGTAGTTGAATAAATCTACCTATGCACATGCTCATTTTTAATACATTTTTTTCCAATTTTGAAAAATAGCAAAAGTCTCTCGGATTGAGTGTACTGAGTTCGACAACCCGCCTCGTTGTGTGGCCTTGAGCAAGTCACCTCGCCCTAGCTCACTTTGCGCGCTGCACTGCGGCTGATGCTTGTGTTATTCCAGTCTTAACTTGGAATAGACCCTAAAGACAAATTTCCCCTTTGGGATGAAGGAAATTTATTTATTTATTTATTTATTTATTTATTTATTTATTTATTTATTTATTTATTTATTCATTTAATTATTTATTTATTCATTTTAACTGTAGCCTGTGGAAAGACATGCATTTAAAACTTTGGCCAGAAAGCTTTACCTTCAAATATCGATCGATCAATATTTGAAGGACGAGTGTTCTGGCCAATTGTTAAATATGTGTATTTCCAGAGTGCACAGTTAACCATTTAGGGGGCAGAGTGGCAATGGCATGGATGTTTTGCTTCGTAACCTGAAAGCAACGAGAGTTCCGACTTCCTGCAGCGGTGTGTATGGCCTTCAGCAAGTTCCACCGCCCAAATAAATTCACTTTTATGGGCTGAACTGCGGCTGACGCCTTGGGTATTCCAGTCTACCCTCGGAATAAACCCAAATGACAAATTTTCCCTTGGGTTAAATAAAGGAATTATTTTGAAAACAGTTCACTCGGTCAATATACCGGGTTGAAAGGGTTGGTCACATAATCTTTAAATATAGAAACTTGAGCTTTTATATAGTGCAATATCCTCTAAACGTGTTCAAATCTCTTTAAAGATAGTATGCGCTTGGCTAAGAAGTTCACAACATTGCCATCCGGAAGTATAACGGACAACACACAAAACTCTGTGTAACCATGATCGTTTATAGTCTGGACAAAACAGTTTAGTGAGAATTACTCGTAAACGCTGATGGCAAAAAACATTAACAAAGACCCGAGTGACGTCAACTTCATTATATCTATATGGGTCCTTTAGCCAACAACACTTCATCACATAGGACGAGACACGACGCTTGTTAAGCAAGATTATGATGGTTTTTCGACAGAGATAACGCATAACAGGCATGTATCGAAACCAATGGAATGCAATCATTTCATCAGTATGCCGCCAAGCTAACATTAATATAGGGCTTGACACTAAGAATATACATTTCTAGAGCGTATAAAATAACATAACAACCAGAAGAAGAAAAAAAAAACTTCTTTGGGAATCTAATTACTCTGAGAAAAGCTTTGAGGTTCGTTATTTCATTCTATCCATCATGATGGAGACAAAGGAGTATAGAAGATTTAAGCTTCAGGATGTTTCAATACCTTCTAATTAAATAATACATGACATTTATAATTGACAGGTGATGCAATTAGGAAATTATGATTTTCATCGCTCAGAAATAGAACAGTCAAATTGCGAGAAGAAATGAACAACAAAAACAACAACAAAAACAAAAACAACAACAAAACTGCAAAAAAAAATTGTTATTGAAATTATTATCAATGCATTGTGCGGCTATGTGGTCTAGTGGTATGACACTCGCTTTCGGATCGGAAGGTCCTGGGTTCGAGCCTCGCGCTCGGTGCATAGTTGAGTCCTTGGAAAAGGCTCTTTACTCAGATTCTCTCACCGTACTCAGGTGTAAAATGAGTACCTTGTCGTTAACAGCAGTGTCTTTGTCCCGTCCTACATGTTAAATGTTGCTTTTGACCAGGGACCCCTTGTAAAGCGCTTTGAAAACATTTTAGTGGATATTGCGCTATATAAAAGCTCCTTTTTGCTTACAGAGAAGTCATATAGCAAGATAACCATAAGCAGAGTAATAAGTACTATGAAAGTAAACTATTGATTAATTCAAGACACGTATAGCTAAACCCACGAACATATTATGTTAAAAAGATACATTTCAACGCATATTTCTGACAGAGCATCGTATTAAATGTTTGCAATGTAAAACGCCAGCTCTCTATTCTAATTTCAGGCAATGTATTACAAGTAGCTATGTGGACATGCGTTTCAACAATTCTAGGTGAGTGACAAATTAACCCTCTCCTAGTATAAAGCAAAATCGTCACATTTGTTACAAAATCGTCACATTTGTTACAAAATCGTCACATTTGTTACAAAATCGTCACATTTGTTACCAAATCGTCACATTTGTTACAAAATCGTCACATTTGTTACGAAACAATATACATTTTTCTTATTCAGATGTATTTTGTACATCACAAAATTTGAAGAAGGTTCTTTGTTTAATTAAAAAGAACATAAAATTGTTTTGTAGAGAGCTTGTTTGAGTTTAAAGAATCATTTTTTCTGCTGGGTAAGACTGCCATTTTGGGAAAATACTGAAAATGATGGGTAAGGAAAGGTTAAGGTTTCCTATCTGATAGAACGTAAATCCAGTCATGAATAAACACAGATGGTCACATGAAAGTGAAACAAATACAGTTGTGCCTTTGAAGTCTATCCTTGTACAGACCATTGCTTGATTTCCCAATGTGATCTCGTAGTTTATATTATTATGAACATCAGCCTGGATTTGACAGGAATCTGAACTGGGCCTCAACTTTCTCCCATCTGTTTGATTTTGATTTGGGTGCTAGGAGTGGGTGCTTTTATCTCAATTAGTTATTCATTCTGTCATCACAATAATATTTTTGTTGTATTTGGTGTATCCCAGCTGCCTGTTCAGTGAATACGATGAAGACGGGGAGAAGAAAATAAGAAAAGAGGATACAGGGTAAAGAGAGGACGAGGAGTCTGGAGATGTAGTAGAAATAGTAGTAGTGGTTGTAGTGGTAGTAGTAGTAGTAGTAGTAGTAGTAGTAGTAGTAGTAGTAGTATAGTAGTTTGTAGTAGTGTGATAGTAGTAGTAGTAGTAGTAGAGTTATAGTAGTAGTAGTAGTAGTAGTAGTATGTAGTAGTAGTAGTATGTAGTAGTGTAGAAGTAGTAGTAGTGGTATAGTAGTAGTAGTAGTAGTAGTAGTAGTAGTAGTAGTAGTAGTAGTAGTAGTAGTAGTAGTAGTATGTAGAGTAGTGTAGTAGTAGTAGTAGTAGTAGTAGTAGTAGTAGTAGTAGTAGTAGTAGTAGTAGTAGTAGTAAGTGGTAGTAGTAAGTAGTAGTAGTAGTAGTATAGTGAGTAGTAGTATAGTAGTAGTAGTATAGTAGTAGTATAGTAGTGTAGTAGTAGTAGTAGTAGTAGTAGTAGTAGTAGTAGTATAGTAGTAAGTAGTGATAGTGAGGAGAGGGTAGAGAGAGGTAGGGGATGGATGGATGGTAGAGAGAGGGAGAAAAGGAGTAACAGTATAGTCGTTGTAACAGTAGTATGATGTGAAGTAGTGGATAGGGAGGATATAAGGAAGTCAGGGAATTAGCACTGGAAAATCAAAACAAGAATATAAAATCTGGTCATAAAGATAAATGGAATGAATGAAAGGAAGAGTAAAAAGCTCACCGTGTTGTCATAGTCCCCGATATATCCTGTGATGTAGCGACTGTGAATGCTGAAAATAATTTTATTGTACATATATCATCATGATCAAGCTTGACCAATGAACATCACTATTATCATCATCATTATCGTCATCATCGTGTTATCAACATCATCACATCACATCTTCATCATCATCATCATCATCATCATCATCATCATCATCATCATCATCATCATCATCATCATCATCACCATCATCATCGTCATCATCATCACCATCATCATCGTCATCATCTCATCATCATCATCATCATCATCATCATCATCATCATCATCACCATCATCATCATCATCATTATCGTCATATCGTCATATATCATTCATTCACCATCTTCATCGTCATCATCATAATCATCTATCATCATCATAAATTATCTTCCCATTATCATGCAAATGATAATTAGGATGTTCCATTGCTTACAAATTATTGACATCAACCATAACAAAAAAGCCTGAGTGACTCAACTTATCATTTCTATCTTTTGACAGAACGAAGATGACGTCACTCTGGTGTTTGTTATTGTTTTTTGCCATCCGCGTTTATGAGTAGTTCTCACTAAATTGTATTAACCAGACTATAAACGTTAAAGGTTTGTGTATTGGACCGTTATACCTCCGGATGGCAAAGTTGTGAGCTTCTTAGCCAAGCGCATACTAACTATATTTTGTTGTGGCGAGTAACATTCATCACGGACTGCGGATACGTTAAGGATTCACAAGGTTGATGATTCAGATACAATAGTAATAAATGTGATTGTCGGCAGATAATCAACAGTCTCTGTGGCGCAATCGGTTAGCGCGTTCGGCTGTTAACCGAAAGGTTGGTGGTTCGAGCCCACCCAGGGACGTTTTTTTTTTTTTCTTTCATTTTGAATTTTAAAATGAAATAGTTTTTGCTTGTTTCACGAATGGAGAAAACATGTACTTGAATCTTCCTTCTTTTTTTTTGGCTGGACTCTAAATGCTGCTGCTGATGATGATGATGATGATCATGATGATGATGATGATGATGATGATGATGATGATGATGATGATGATGATGATGATGATGATGATGATGATGATAATGACGATAATATGATAGTTGATGATGATGATGATGATGATGATGATGATAATGCTGATGACGATGATGATGACGATATATTGATAGTTGATGATGATGATGATGATGATGATGATGATGATGATGTGATGGTGATGGTAATGATGGTGATTAAATTTAATAATGTAATGTTTTGTAGTGATAGCGAATCCATTAAGTTTTAACGATTTCAAATAACTCACAACAGCTAGACTAAAAAGTATTTCAATAACAAGTTGGGTACTCACTCTCGGATTACCATAACAACTATAAACATAATTACAATGACGTCATCAGTTTGGCCGGGTTGCCAGAGAGGATGCGTAGAAAGTAAGAGGGGATTAAGGCAACAAAAATAGTACCCGAGACCAACTACACCACCGAAGGTCAGTGATAATTAGATCTTGGTACTTCTTGACCTCACACGTCATGAGTACGATAAATATAGATAGAATGCGCTTGGCCAAGGAGTTCACAACATTGTCATCCGGAAGTATAACGGACCAACACACAAACTCTGTGTAACCACGAACTTTTATAGTCTGGTTGATACAGTTTAGTGAGAACAACTCACAAACGCGGATGGCAAAAACAATAACAAAGGCCTGAATGACGTCATCTTCGAACTATCTATAAACGGGGTTCTCGTGTTGTTTCTTTTTTAAATATTTGGAATCGATTATGGAGATATCGAACCACGCGTTGGTGGTTCGAGTCCAACCAAGAATGGATGGTTTTTTCTTTAATTATTATTTGAAAGCTAAACTATTTTGTTTTGTTTTTTTAGTGTTTGTGTGTTTCCTTTATTTTTAAGGAGAGATTAGTTGTTGTTTTTGGAGATATACGATCTTGCTTTATTGATTAACCCTTAATGACAAGACTGAATTCTTCTTTTAAAAACTAATTTCTTAATTTCTCTTAATGCGACTCAAGCATCATCATTGCTATTGTTCATTATTGTAATTGCTTTTTGTTAAAATGGCTTGAATTGGATTCAATAGTCTGAATGTCACGTCGCCCAGCAACGGCGGCCATCGTGGTTCTGAACAATGAAAATCCCTTCTTTAAATTCTTCATGCTGGCTAGAACTTTTCATATGTCTTGTGATCAGAAGTGTAAAAGTCAAAACATGATCAGATTTATTATGAGTTTTTTTTCCTCTGGATACGCTTTATGCTCGTCGGAAAAATATTTCATAAGGGCGTCCGCTATTGTTCCGATAGTTTAGAGCCAGTTACTAAGTTACCATGCGTCATTACGAGGGAAGTGACGTTACGACTGTTGAAGCGAATTGCTCTTTGCTAAAATGGTTTGAGTTATAGTCAAGTTAAAATCACATCGAATCTTCTTTATAATCGCCTTATTCAACAAATACAAAGGAGCAATTTAGGCATCATTTGAAATAATAATAAATGTGCGTGGTTGATAGTCAACAGTCTCTGTGGCGCAATCGGTTAGCGCGTTCGGCTGTTAACCGAAAGGTTGGTGGTTCGAGCCCACCCAGGGACGTTTTCTTTTTTTCTTTTTCTTTTTTGAATTTAAAAATAAATGGTTTTTGCTTGTTTCTCGAATGGAGGAAAAATGTGCATTTATCTTTCTTCTTTTTTTTTTTACACATGATTTGACTATAAAGATGATGATGATGATAATAATGATGATGATGATGATGATGATGATAATAATGATGATGATGATGATAATGATGATTATTTGTTGTTTTTGGAGATATGGGATCTTGTGTTATTGGTTACCCCTTAATGACAAGACTGAATTGTGCGTTGTGCGGCCTTGAGCAAGTCACCTCGCCCTAGCTCACTTTGCGGTGCTGCTCTGCGGCTGACGCCTCGGTTATTCCAGACAAATTTCCCCTTGGCGATGAATGAAGAAAATATTATTATTAACTGTTTCATCCACCCTTGTCAGATTCCTATCCAACATCCATGCTAGCACCCCAATTTTTCACCTTTATCCTTATCACATCAATGGAGGTTATCATAATTTCAAACACTATTAACTATCCTGTTATCTTATACGACTATGCGGTCTTGTGGAATGAATGACACTCGGAGCGGCTCAAAGTTTGTTGAGTTCTTGGAAAAAAAGGCTTTAAACTCACATTATGTCACCGTACTCAGGTGTAAAATTGGTACTTGAACGTAAACAGCATTGTCTCTAGCTCTATCCAGAAAAAATACTGAATTGTAATTTTACCTAATTATTGGCGGCATGTCTCGTCTTACATGATTCGGCGTTACTATTGGCTTAGAACCCCTTGTTAACCTTTTCCTTACCAGCCTTTTTCAAAATTTTCCCCAAAATTTCACACCCACCCAACACAAAAATAGAATTTTCTTACTCAAACAGAAAGGCAACAAATATATATTATATGCCAAATATTGATCAGCAAAATGAACTCTACAGCACAGTGTCACGTTTTTATAGCTATAATCAAACATTTTCTTTATATTGTGTGATTTTCAAAATAAATCAGAATCATAGTCGTGCTGGTTGGATTGTAACGAATATGACGATTTTCCTATGATTGGTAAGGAGAGGGTTAAAGACTTTTAGAGGATATCGCGCTATTTAATACTCAGTTTCTTTATCTGCTCACGAATAAATCCTCTACAGGTCAAGACAGCAGCTGCTGCCTTTTATCCCAATGACAGGCAAACACTAATTCCCAGGTACTTCCCTGTCTGGTAAGCAAGGTAGACCATCCTTGCCAAGGTGAGCCTACTACTACCTATTTCTAGTTCATACTGTAAACCTTGGGAGATAAATTGTTTAGAGTAAGGATTAACCTGTTTACGGATATAGTGTCAGATTGCAGCCAAAGTTGGTTTTGTTTCAATCCAATCAACACATCGGTATTTTGATCTGGAAACGGTTTCGTAAACAAAAAAATGTAAACAAAAATTCACTCCTGTAATATCTTAGTTGTGAAATTGCATATGAGAGAGAATGAGAATGTTTGTCTTTGATTGCGTAGTCCTTCAGAGTCATTAAGCCCAAGGAGGCGAAGTTTATTCCTATTTCGATAACGTGAAACTGACGGTAATAATTGCTTGCTACCCTTTTGATCGGACGCTAGCCTATCGCAAAGTACGTTCCGCCAAATCTAAGAGACCCAGCTATCCAATCACTTCACAGCTGGATAAACAAGGAGAATCAGAAGTAAAAAATCTTGACTTCTCCATGGATTGATCTCGGTCCCTTTGGGTGTGAAGCGAGTGCTCTACCAACTGAGATATCGAGAGCCCACTTTATTGTCTTTGATAGCAATAAATATTATTTTTTTAAACGTCAATGTTCATAGTTGACTCTTCGAATTGACTTAAAAGGACATTTTTATGGATAGTTATGGATTAGATGATCAATCATAAACACAGTAATGAGCATACCAATTAATCAGTGAATATGTGATCAATCATCTCAAAACGGTTTTATGCCGGGATGAGCCTGTTGTCAATGTTTTATCTTTGCGTTTTCTACCTAGATTTTTAACACGGCTCTTCTGACACAAGGACAAGACCTGCCAGTGTATTAATAAATATTAATTCTTATACCCAACCGTGCGGCTATGTGGTCTTGTGGTATGACACTCGCTTTCGGACCGGAAGGTCCTGACTTGGAGCCTCGCTCAGCGCATAGTTGAGTCCTTGGAAAATGCTCATTACTAACATTCTCTCACCGTACCCAGGTGTGAAATTAGTACCTGGTCGTTAAACAGCGTTGTCTCTGTCGGAAAAAAATTGTAAAAATATCGCCTAACAGGAGTCATGTATCTTTCCACATGTTACGTGTTGCTGTTGGTCAGGAGCCCCTTGTAAATCGCCTTGAGCACATTAAGTGGATATTGCCCTATATAAAAGCTCACGTTTTTGTTTTGTTGTTTTGTTTTTGTTTTTTTAATCAAATCAATTTCCATAAAGCATTTTGCTTATTATTTTTCTCAATCAAATCCATTTTCCCCGAGTGTCAATGTCATTCTGCATTTGCTTCATCGATTAAGGGGCAGATAATCTCTCACTTAGACAGCTAATTGTAATGTATAAAAACTTAACATTCCATTTATGTGGAGTTATGAAAAACAACAAACATTCTGAATAGACAACAAATATAAGCATCTGTGTATCGAATCAGATAAATGTTGCTATAGAAGGAATGGAATTGACGTCACTCAGCTCTTTTTAATTGTTTTTAAACAGCAATATATTTATGATAAGTTCTCATTAAGTTACATTAATCAGACTATGAACGTTTAAGGTTACCCATAGTTCTGTGTGTTGGTACGTCATATACGGCAGATGTTGTGGGTGTTTTACCTAAACGCATAGCATCAATTGAATTGGTGATGAATGAAGGTAAAAGATTCAGCTTAATAATAATATAAACAAGCTAGTAAAATACATGATGTAGAACAGAGCTTTCGGTAGAAATTTAAACTATTGTGTACACTCACAAATACCGACAGGTTTTAGGTACTGTTTTTTGTGCAAGGACTGAGTTCAGGCAAAATTGCAGCAAAAAACTGAAAGGAAAATAAACATGGGATTGATCGGCATTGATATTGTGGAGTTAGTTTTATATTTGAGTCTGTAAGTTTGTTTTGTCTTGAACTATTGCCGTCCGCCTTCTAATCAAGCGACTGGAAAGACTCGGCACTCGGCACCTTGCATAATTCTATTGACAAATTCCCTCCGCTGGTCTCATGATGAGAGAGAGAGAGAGAGAGAGAGAGAGAGAGAGAGAGAGGAGAGAGAGAGAGAGAGAGGGGGGGGTAGAAAGTAATTCTTGGTAAAATAAAAAGGACTCAATTAAATCTATATAATATTCTATTAACAAGTTAACTGCCGTACACTATAAAATTCGTACGAGTATTAAAATTTTGACCAGAAAATTAGTCCTTCAAATATGATCGATTTAAATGACACTCGTCTTGGCAAAAAATCTCAAACATGGGACTTAAGAGAAGAACTCAAGAGCTCTCAGGTTTCAGAGTTTTTAGCTAATAATAGGTCATTTTAATTCGATCGATATTTTAAGGAATAGTATTCTGGCCAAAATTGTAAATACCTTATTTCAGAGTAGGTCGATATTTTGTGTTTGTCCAAAACAGTACCTTATTATCAAATTAATACATAAAGTGTTGCTATTGGTTCTTGTTGTATATTTTTACATTTTGTGCATTTGCATATATATATGTATACATTGTCGCCATCGATTCTCAACTTTGTGTTTATACATTTTTATTCATGCCACGTCTGTAAACGAATTTCATTTTTTTTAATGAATTAAGTATAATCTTCTTCATTATTATTTTTTCATATTTATATTATTATTATTATTATTATTATTATATTTATTATTATTATTATTATTATATTATTATTATTATATTATTATTATTATTATATTATCATCATTATTATTTATTATTATTATTATTATTATTTTTATTATTATTAATTATTATTATTATATTATTATTATTATTATGACACATCTTCCCATACATTAGTCTAAACAGTCCATACTCAAATATCACAGTATCAATGTCAATCAATCCCTTGTTTTATTTACTTTTTTTTTTTATTGGCTGCGATTTTGACAGATTTCAGCCTTAGCATAATAATCACGGTACCTACCATCGGTCGGTGTCTGGGAGTTTTTATTTGTTAAGACGGTTGTTTTTACCTGAGATTTTATATTTTATATTATTGACGACACTAGGCTTACGACATCCCTTCTTATTTACAACAATTTGTCTTCAAAATGTTATCAATAACATAAAGTTTATTTCGGAATTGACTGTATCTTACACATCTTCGCATATATTAGTCTTAATGATACACACTCAAATGAAAAACAACTTCTCAGTATCAATGTCATTAAATACCATGTTTATTTACTTTTGTATACTTTTTTTTCTTTGGCTGGGATTTTGACAGAGCTCAGTCCTGGCACAAAACCCGTTCCTACCACCTGTCGGTATTTGTGAGTGTACACAACAATATAGTTCATATTTCTACCGCAACGCTCTGTTGATCTGCATCGTGAAGTTTTGCTTGATTGTTTTTATTTATTGTTAAGCTGAATAGTTTACCTGAGATTCTACGTTATAGGCGATAGCAGACGTCCAACAAACCCTTAATTAACAACTATTTGTCTTAGAAATGTTATCAATAACAAAAAGTTGGTTTTGGAATTGAACTAAACGATAATAAACATTGCTTTGGCATTTTTATACCTTGTCGTATTATAGATAGTTCGAAGTTGACGTCACTCGAGTCTTTGTTATTGTTTTTGCCATCCAGGTTTATGAGTAATCCTCACTAAAATGTATTAACCTGACTATAAACGTGCATGGTTACACAAAGTTTTGTGTGTTGGTCCGTTATACTTCCGGATGGCAATGTTGTGAACTTCTTAGCCAAGCGAATACTGTCAATTGTTCCTAGTTTACTTAATGCTCCTTGTGCAACATTATCATTTTGAGCAAAATTCATTTTCATAAGATTCAGGTTGCATATTGTACTTTGAGTTTCTTTTCCTGATTTCGAATTATATCACGGCAATACGCTTCAACAGTCGTATCGTCTCTGCCCTTGTTATGACACATGGTAACTTAGTAACTTTCTCTTATGAAATATTTCTCCGACGAGCATAAAAGCGTATCCAGAGGAAAAACATAAATCTGATCATGTTTTGACTTTAACACATTCTGATCACAAGACATATGAAAAGTTCTAGCCAGCATGAAGAATAAAAAGTACCGATTTTCTTTGTTTAGAGCCACGATTGCCGCCGTTGCTGGGCGACGTGACATCAGATAATTGAATCCAATAGGCCAGTGAAGTCGTGACGTCACACCTTCTACTCTTCCGGTTCCAAACTCTTTGGAATTTTTAATATAACCAGTCAATATATGTTTCATATTGAATCATAAGGTGGCATAACTATTTTAGTAGCAAGATGTACAGGCAAATTATTCTTAAGATTACGGGACGTAAAAGTCCGAGAGGATGGATAATCTTTATTGACGACCAGAATATATTAAGACTAAAAAATAAGATGCCATCACTGAGATATCAAGACAATCATTTAAACAAGATATGATGTATCCAATTCTCCGGAGGAGTGGTTTTACCCTTCAAATTACAAAAGATTGAGCTTTTATATAACGAAATATCCACTAAACGTGCTCAAAGCGCTTTACAAGGGGTCCCTGTTCAACAGCACCATTTAACATTGAGGACAAGACAAGACACCTGTAATGCGATATTATAATGTATTTTCGGACAGAAAACGCCGTTAACGGCCAGGTACTCATTTTACACCTGAGTACGGTGAGAGAATGTGAGTAAAGAGCCTTTTCCAAGGACTCAACTATGCGGCGATGAGACTCGAACCTAGGACATTCCGATCCGAAAGCGAGTGTCATACCACAAGACCACATAGCCACACAATAATTATTTACATCACATCGTTGTTCCCTACTCTGCTGTACTCTGAAAAGAAAAATACACGTATTTAACAATTTGGCCAGAGAAAAAAAAATTCCTTCAAAGATTAATCAATTAACATAATGCCATCTTGTCAAAATATTTCAAACCCAAGAGTTCCAGAAACCCCCAGATCTGAGAGTGGTGTGTTTTGACGAGTTTAGGGTTATTATAATAAATCAATATTTGAAGAACGCGTTTTCTGGTCAAACTTTAAATTATCTGTTTGTTTAGAGTACGGCAGTTTTGTGTCTTGACTGGCATTCAACAAGATTTGGTCCAAATACGCTGCAAAAAAGTCACTTCCCTCGTAATGACGCATTGTAACTTAGTAACTGGTTCTAAACTATCGGAACAATGGCGGACGCCCTTATGAAATATTTCTCCGACGAGCATAAAAGCGTATCCAGAGGGGAAAAAAACATTATAACACTGATCATGTTTTGACTTTTACACATTCTGATCAAACGACATATGAAAAGTTCCTGCCAGCATGAAGAATAAAAAGAACAGATTTTCTTTGTTGAGAACCACGATGGCCGCCGTTGCTGGACGACGTGACATCAGACTATTGAATCCGATTGTACACACTTAAATGTAAGATGGTTCACAAAATGAATCATGTTTGTTTACGTTTGATTATTGGCTTGGTTTTGACAGCTCTCGTGCCTGGCACAATAATAGTAGTACCAACCACCTGTCGGTGTTTTTGAGTGTGAACAATAGTTCATATTTCTACCAAAACATTCCGTTCTGCACACGGTATTAATTTTTCTTCTAGTTATTTGCCACCCATTGTGTTAATCTTGTGTTATGTACAGATCAGCTTGCACTTATTCGCAGGTCTGATAACCCAATTCCTTATGGGCTCATTGTTGTACTGGAAATATCAAAAGATGACGCAAAATAGTGTCCATTACAAGAATGTTGAACGAGGCCCATAAATGAGTTCGGATGTCAGACCTGCATATAAGACGGTATGGATAGATGAGAATATATTGTTCAGCGCAAAAAAAAAAATCAGAATTAAGAAAATTCAATTTCTGAAATTTAATAGAAAAAAGAACCCACTCTCCTGAATTAAGGAATTTATTTCAAGTCAAATATTGAGCTTAAAATTATTTTTTTAGAATCAACCTCCCCCCGACAAAATACAGATTTCACACGATTTCTCAAATATTTCGACCAAGATGGGTTTTTTGTTTTGTTTTTGTTTTGTTTGTTGGTCTGCACAGGGAAATGTCCCTCTCGTTATTTGTGTTGCATCGTGTCAATCTGTCAATCTGGTTTTGTGTCCGAGAAAAACTCGTTTTTAAAAAAAATGGTTGTAAAATCAGAGTTAACAAAACTAAGAGCACTCGGATGCCTTTATATCTGGAGTCCCGTTTAGAAAATTGAGCTACTTGTCTTTTTTAGCTCTTCTTCCAACCCCCCCCCCCCCCCCCCCCCCCCACAACACACACCCTGGTCACTCTGCAGTGATTGGGTAGCTGTGTCTGCTAGATTTGGTGGAGAATATTTTGCGATGGATTAGTGTCCTATCCAAAGGATAGCTTACAATTGTAATTGTCCGATTCAAGCTACAGAAATAACAATAAAGTCTGGTTCCACGGGGCAATACCTCTGAATGAGTACTCACCCAACCTAACACTGTTTTGAGATGATCGCTCACTATTTTTTGCAAAGTTGATTCCATTACCTGGGATTCTTTATTATTGACGATATATTATGGCTTACACAAATACGTGTAATTTACAATCATTTGTCTTAGAAATGCTATCAATAAGAGAGCTCGCGATATATATATATATATATATATATATATATATATATATATATATATAAATTTATATATACATATATATATATATAAATTTATATATATATATATATATATATGTATGTATAAAGCGAGAGAAGAGTTAAAGAAAGAGAGAGAGAGAGTGAGAGAGAGAGAGAGAGAGAGAGAGAGAGAGAGAGAGGGGGGGGGGAGTTGGTTTTTGGAATTGGCATAAAATTAATGGATAAAACATATTATAAAACAAACAGATGCATTGGCATTTTCATTGTTTGTTTTTCTTCTAGTTCTTTTTTTCTAACCATTGCCCCCAGGCTGTACCAATAGCATAGTGAAAAAAGTTATAGCCAGCATGAAGAATAAAAAATACCGAATTTCTGTGCTTAGAACCGAGCTGATCGTTTCTGGGCGGACGTGTCATCAGACTATATATAATCCTATTATGGCAGATTGGCTTTTACCTGCAAACGTAACATGACTAATATATTTGTCTAAGTTTACATAATTTCAGGTTTGTAAAAGATTTCATCGCGGATTTTGATGATTTATGGATAAATTCGATTTATGGATTAATTCAGTATGGATGGACTCATTTTATTTTATTTGTCCAATCGAAGAATAAGTTTGTCAACAGACTTTCGATCTTCCAGTATCGTGAATCTCCAGAGGACTTGCCATCTATAGATAGTATGCGCTTGGCTAAGAAGCTCATAGCATTGCCATCCGGAAGTATAACGGACCAACACACAAAACTGTGTGTATCCATGAACGTTTATAGTCAGGTTAATACAGTTCAGTGAGCATTACTCATAAACGCGGATGGCAAAATAAAAATAACAAAGACCTGAGTGACGTCATCTTCGAACTATCTATAGCCTGACACTGAAACCCAAAAGGACTGGCAGTTTGACGTCATTGTTTGTTTTTCAGTCTTTGCTTTGTACCCTGAAGGTAGCGAGTTCTATCACCCGCCGCTGCGCTTTGTGGCCTTGAGCAAGTCATCTCGCCCTAGCTCAATTTGCGGCGCTGCACTGCGGATGACGCCTGGGTTATTCCAGTTTTCGCTTGGAATAGACCTTAGAGAAAAATTTCCCCTATGGGATGAATAAAGGGAGTTTTATTTTTATTTTATTTATTTATTTATTTCTAGCTCAATGGAAAATACCTCTATAGAAGGAACGAAATAGACGTCATTCATCCCTTTGCTACTGTTTATAGACAGCTATCTGGGTGGTTAGTTATCACTAAATTATATCAATCAAGCTGTAGACGTTCAAAGTTACACATAATTTTTTTGTGTTGGTGCACTATATCTGGTTGTGGATGGTGTGCGTATTTTACCTAAACACTGAGAATCAATAGGATATACCTGGAGCACAATAGGATTCAATAGTCTGATGTCACGTCCGTCCATCAACGAGCAGCTTGGTTCTAAACAAAGAAAATCGGTACTTTTTATTCTTCCAGCTGGCAAAAACTTTTTCAAATGTCATCTGATCAGAATGTTTAAAAGTCAAAACATGATCAGATTTATGTTTTTCTCCTCTGGATACACTTTTATGCTCGTCGGAGAAGTATTTCATAATTGCGTCCGCCATTGTTCCGATAATTTAGAACCAGTTACTAAGTTACAAGGGAAGTGACGTCACGACTGTTGAAGCGTATTCCTCTCTGCTGATTGATAATACAATGATTTTTTCACTCAACCACCTCGCCTCATTGCTATTTTCAAACATTCAATGTTAAACTACAGGAAATTGTTGTTAACGCAAGCAATGAACTCGTCCTTGTATGATATGAAGATGGCAGATATAATAATATGATAAATCTGTCAAAGATCTTATGTGTTTCTCTCAGTAAATTCCTAACATTGAAAACAGCTGTTACAAAAACACTCATCTTTCACTCCTCTCCAAGATTAGTCTTACCTGAAGGTTCCCTCTTTTGCCTGTAGCATCGTAATGGTGGCGCAATAAAAAAACAAACACAAACATAAAAATTACAATCAAAGACACGACTGTTACTCAAAATATAATATGTGGATTCAAACCAAGGTGCATATATAGCCAGGTCTGATAACCGAGCGCGATTGTGGCCTGTTTTAACATTGCATGCAGCTATGGACAATATTTTGCGTTGGTATGAGAGTATATCCATTACAACAATGAATCCATAATAATATGAGTTTTGTCAGACCTGCAAATAGGTAGGCACCTCGATTTAAACTAATTAAAGTATATCATGAAGACGCTTCAAATGTGAATAAGACATTGTACAAAGTTGTGTTGAATCGAATTAACTTGGAATGAAAATGTAAATCAATGAAAATCCATAAATGTGACCCACCGTACCAAAGCGGTATTATGTCGGGATCCACTCGGTAAGGGAAATGGAATTCATAGCCACAAATATCCAACTTGGGTTTAATTTCTGTACGTTATCGTGGAGTATAAAGACTATTTCTTGCATTGCAAAAACTTCTAAGCTCCAATTTCTCATAATTTTATCTCTAAATTCACTTTTTGGGGTCTGAATCATCCCGACATAATACCGTTTTGAAACGGAGGGTCACACGTCTCCTATTTTCGTACTTTGTAAAATTAAGGATGCCCAGGTAATCGCTCATACTTAAGGCGTTTATTCTGAAATAAAAAAAGAAATATAATAGATTCAACAACTACGTCATCTAGTTGAATTAAATATCTTTATATATATAGTTAATATTGAAAATTTGGGAAGTATTGCTCAAATAAATACGGCGGCCTATGGTATGAGTAAAATTAAAATTCGACAGTGCTACTGGTATGCTCGGCAGCTCTTCATTGGCTCTCAATTAAAACTACGTGAAGTGAATACAACAGCTCTTTTTTATGTTTTCAACAGAAGTGACCCAGCATTTATCAAAGAATCAATGACAACATACACGTCAGCTTAAGCGCTGATATCGAAGGGTCCCAACTGGTATCATCGTCCAAAATTTGTTGTTGTTTTTTTTATTGAGCTTTTATATAGCGCAATATCCACTGAAAGTGCTCCAAACACTTTACAGGGGGTCCCTGGACAACAGCAACATGCAACATGTAAGACGGGAAAAGACGCCTGTTAGGCGATATTACAATTTTTTCGGACAAAGACACCGCTGTTAGCGGTCAGGTACTCATTTTAAACGTGAGTACGGTGAGAGAAAGTGAATAAAGAGCCTTCTCCAAGGACTCAAACTACAAGAGGCTCGAACCCATGACCTTCCGATCCGAAAGCGAGTGTCATACCACTGGACCACATAGTCGCAGAAGAAGAAGAAGAAGAAGAAGAAGAAGAAGAAGAAGAAGAAGAAGAAGAAGAAGAAGAAGAAGAAGAAGAAGAAGATTCAATTTGTTTTGTTGGGGGGGGGGGGGTTGTTGTTTTTTTTTTCTTCTTTGTGTATATTTTTTTCTTGTTTTATTGTTTTTTTGTTTGGTTGGTTGGTTTTTATTTTGGTAGATATTTATGCTACGAATTTGATTTTCAGCATCTAAATAACCCTGACATAATATCCGTTGAGCGATAGACTAGGTCAAAGATATAGAATTTAATTTTTGTCTATGGGTGGCTGCGAAACGTCAATGTTAAGACACACTTAATGTCTGTCGAATCTCGATGAAAATCCATAAATCTCCCATTTTCGTAATTTGTGAAATTAAGGAAGCACAGGTAATCGCTCATAATGTTCGTCTATAAATTAGCCTGGTCTGGTTTATTACAAATTGTGAAAACAATGTTCGTAATTTGCCTTAATGATCGCTTCCAAAATAAAATTTTAAAAGAGACAATGTAAAAATTCGTAAGGTAAATATGAATATTAATAAAAAAATATAAAAAATCCACTGATTTACAATGCTCAAAGTGATTCAGTGTTTCATTTATTCTTTCAGCAGACAATATGAATGTGTCTCATCTGGTCAAAAAGCCAAGCAATGTTAAGCCTGATCAGCGACCGGATGGGTGACGGCGATGATGAAAAATTCTGATCCCGAAGTTGTGTTCTTGGGTAAGGCAATTTGCACACATTATCCTATTCAACTGAGATGTGAATGAGCACCTGGTTACAGGCAAGGACGGAAACTGTAAGAGTGTTAGTACAAAAAGGACGCTTAAAAAGCAACTAGTGCTGTATGAAACGGAAATAGGTTCCTTTTGGCCTACTGAGGGAATAAATGACAAGTTGTGGAACGCATTGAGCATTGTGAATCCATAGAAATGCTTTCTATCACTGTCCATATCTAATTTATAAAAGTGTGGTTATCATTAAAGAAGGCATTCATCTTGACTCAAATTTTGAGAGTTAATCTTAAAGTTGAATTTCATCTCCAGTTTCATCTCTAGACGATACTGTTTAGAAATGATTGGTCAGATTTGATTTTTGATCTAGTCCTAAACATACAACTCTCCTTACCTATATCTGGGATGACTTTCAATTTAAACCGACGTGCACATATTTTAAGGTCTGATAACTGAGCGCAACGGCGGGCTTGATTTAACATTGTGGTAATGGGCAACACAGATTTCATGCGCACCGTAGAGGATCGTGATTCGTGGAGACAGCTGACCGGCAGCGTGCTCAAGAGCACAAGCCACCATGGATGATGATGAATGGGCAATATTTTGCGTGGATTTGAGAGTTATTTCCCTTACAACAAAGAGTTATCAGACCAGCAAATAAACACGCGTCAGTTATAGACAGCCAAGCATTGTGACGATTTCACAGCACTTTACGGTGGGTGAAATACAATATGTTATAATATACGATTCTTAAACTCTTGCTTTTTGAAATTGGTTTCAATGATCTGACGTCACGTCGCCCAGCAACGGCGGCCACCGTGGTTCTAAACAAAGAAAATCGGTACTTTTTACTCTTCATGCTAGCTAGAACTTTTCATGTGTCTTGTGATCAGAATGTGTAAAAGTCAAAACATGATCAGATTTATAATGTGTTTCCCCTCTGGATACGTTTTTATGCTCATCAGATAAATATTTCATAAGGGCGCCCGCCATTGTTCCGATAGTTTAGAGCCAGTTACTAAGTTACCATGCGTCATTACGAGGGAAGTGACGTTACGACTGTTGAAGCGTATTCGGGAGGTAATTTCCAATCGTGCACGAGCTTGCGAATGAGCCTTAAGAAAAAGTTCGAATTCCAAAAAACACAAGAGTGTAATAATCTTTTATTCTACCCCTCAAATGATTCTACTTTCGTCATCTTTAAATAAAAGGCATGTTTAAAAAACATATAAATTATCATTCTTTTTCCCAGAATCTAATGTTTATTGAAATGTATAAAACTTTTTTTTTTTAAAATTGAGCTTTATATGTCGCAATATCCACTAAATATGCTCAAAGCGCTTTACAAAGAGTCCCTGACCAAAGCAACATTTAACATATAGGACGGGACATGACGCCTGTTAGGCGATATTACAATTTTTCGGACAAAGACAACGCTGTTAACGGCCAGGTACTTTTCCAAGGACTCAACTATGCGCCGACCGCGAGGCTCGAACCCAGGACCTTCCGATCCGAAAGCGAGCGTCATACCACTAGACCACATAGCCGTACAAAACGCTTGATAGAAAATCTGACGTCACGATAATATTCATTCATCTTGTCTAGTAGTCCTTTAGAGCCACGAGCCCCTGGAACATGCATTTATGCCGATTTTCGTAGCTTGAATCGAGCGATAAAAATTGCTTGCTATCCTTTCGATAGGACGCTAGTCGCTGGTCTACCGTACAGCTCTTTCCGTCAGCTCTTACAGAACCAGCTACCCAATCACTGCTGGGTGGACAGAAAAAAAATCTCGACTGCATCGGGTTCGATCTGGGTCCCTTTGCGTGTGAAGCGAGTGCTGAACCAACTGATCTATAGGGATTATTTTAGGGGATAGAATATTGTTGTTGACGGAAAAGTACTTTAGCAATGTACGGCTATGTACGGCTATGTGGTCTAGTGGTATGACACTCGCTTTCGGATCGGAAGGTCCTGGGTTCGAGCTTCGCTCGGTGCATAGTTGAGTCCTTGGAAAATGTTCTTTATTCACATTCTCTCAACGTACTCAGGTGTAAAATGAGTACCTGGCCGTTAACAGCCTTGTCTCTGTCCGAAAAAAATATAATATCGCCTTACAGGCGTCATGTCTTGTCCCAAATGTTATATATTGCTGTTGGACAGGGACCCCTTGTAAAGCGCTATGAGCACGTTTAGTGGATATTGCGCTATATAATAAAAGCTAACTTTTTTTTTTTTACTTGAGCAAAGTAATCGTCAAAATTAAGTTTGTTTGTTTAACTTCACTATGCTTGTCATAACACTGGAGTGATGGCCTCGTGCTATGCTACATCTCTATAGAATCTAAATTGTTTTAACACAAGTTCCAGCTCAGGTCAATGGTTGTTTTCATAGTCTGTAATGACCAGATAATAACAGAGCACCTGTCCGGGTATAGATTCTACACAACATTCCATGTCTCCT
>NC_088362.1:10580510-10608010 GCF_034508935.2 Berghia stephanieae
AAGTCCGTTTAACGCTTTTAATGTCCGTTTTGCTTTCTCTTTCTTTTTTTTTTCTCTCACTCTTATACTCTTTATTACACACACACACACACACACACACACACACACACACACTGTCTGTCTGTCTGTCTCTCTCTCTATCTCTCTCTCTCTCTCTCTCTCTCTCTTTATTTTTTTTTCTTTTTCTTTCTTTCTCTCTCTCTCTCTCTCTCTCTCTCTCTCTCTCTCTCTCTCTCTCTCTCTCTATGAGTATGTGTGTGTGTATTTGTTTGTGTCTGTGTTTGTGTCTGTGTTTGTGTCTGTGTTTGTGTGTGTGTGTGTGCGTGTGTGTCGGTGTGTGTGTGTATGTACTATTGCACGTATATGTAGAAGTCTAATCTAATGATAAAATGTAAAAATTTTTTTTAGTTTTAATCCATTATTTAAATAAAGACATCCCTCAATATGGCATTAATTGGGAGGCCAGTGACGTCAATGACAGGACTGACATTCTAAGAGGAACTTGATTATAAACATATCCTGATCATAGCTGACAAATGTAGATCTATTTTAATTTCGTTTCATCTCATTCTTGAATAAATTTACAAAAATAGAAAGTAAACATCCGTCAGTAATGAATTTATCTTGATTAGATTATAATAAATTTCTTTATTACATGTAAAACGCATTGCACTTAAGAATGAGAGGCTCTGCATTGAGCCTCACATGGAACATTTTTATCATTATTTTTTAAACCATAGAATAAGTAATTATCTTCAAAACACATTGCATTATTTCATTAGTATGTTTATTTATATTTTTCTATTTTACAATTGACTGTCTAATAGTGCATCGTTTCTGGTAATGCAAACTAACGACAGACCTGGTTAATTTTTTTTCCTCATCTTATCACATTTCAAACGGAAACATTTTGCGGCTATGTGGTCTTGTTGTATGACACTCGCTTTCGAATCGGAAGGTCCTGGGTTCGAGCCTCATTCGCCGCATAATTGAGTCCTTGGAAAAGGCTCTTTACTCACATTCTCTCACCGAACTCAGGTGTAAATTGAGTACCCGGCCGTTAACAGCGTTGTCTTTGTCGTGGAAAAAATGTAAAATCGCCTAACAGGCGCCATGTCTCGTTCCATATGTTACGTGTTGCTGTCGGTCAGGGAGCCTTTGTTAAGCGCTTTGAGAACGTTTAGTGGATGCTGCGCTATATAAAAGCTCTTTTTTGTTTTAAATTTTGAGATTTCAAAAAAAGGCCTCTTCATTAGAAATTACACCCATTTTTACACATGAGTGTGATGACAGAATGCGAGTTAACAACCATTTCCAATAAATACAGCTTTACTTACACGGATCTACCGATTAAAATGAATATGGCTGAGTGCCGCGCTGAGGACCGGACCGAGGACCGGTCCCACGGTCTTTTAGCTGTGAACCGTGGTCCAGTCCCAAAGAGGAAGACCGCCGGCGGTCCTCACTTCTTATCACCTTTCAACGGTCTCGCGCCATACTACTTCCCCAGCGATTCGTTGCCTCGGTCCTTTGCCTATCTTCCACCAATCACCACCCATCCCACTTAATTAATCGCACCCACCCCCCTTTGCCATACACTAAACGACACAGACGACCATAGAGGCAGACGACCACCTCCCTCCACTCCGCAAACCGCCCTTTCGTGTGTGAGATGGGGGGAACAGGAGGCGCACGCCTTGGACGATTCCATTATACGGGGTAAATTTCAAAATTTACTACACCATAATGATCGCAATGACAATGATCTATGATGAAGGCATGACCCCTCTTCTCTAATGGGTTATTGTTTGAAATGTATGTGACTACTAAAGATGTGTGTGTGTGTGTGTGTGTGTGTGTGTGTGTGTGTCGAACCTAGCAAGTTGCAAGTCTGATTTTTTGTTTTCTTTTGTCCATCTCTTGTCGCCACTCCTTTCTATCGCATTGTTGTCATTTAAAATAATACAATAATATTAAAATTTCGTTTGGTGTTTTAACTAATCAAGTAATATGAGTTTCATTAGTTTCTTCCGTCCAAAAAAAAACAGTTATAACGTCTGTATTTTTAAAAGGTCCAATAGAATATTTGGGGACCCCGATAGCTCAGTTGATAGAACACTCTCTTTATACGCAAAGGGCCAGAGATCGATCCCGGGTGCAGTCGATTTTTTTCTGAATCCCTGTCTACTCAGCAATGAATGGGTAGCTGAGTTTGTTAGATCTGGCGAAAAGTCACCATCGACCCCTCTTATCACCTCATCCACCCCCTCTTATTATAACTTCACGTCTCTCTCTTACTCTTCAATGCTCGCTGCCCTCTAATGTGTGTGTGTGGGGGGGGGGGGGGAGGGGGGGGGGGTAGGAGTTGCGTGTGTGTATCAACGCCACGAACAACTCGATCAACGCCTTGGGCGATGCCATTATCTCCGTTAATGGGGATAAATTTCAAATTTTATTAAATTATCGAAGTAACAATGAAGTACGGTGAGCAAATAAAGAAGGCATCACCCCTCTTCTCTAATTAGGTTACAATTTGAAATGAGTGTGACTACTCCGTGTGTTTTACTCCTGTAGGCCACGGTTTTCATCGTGTAGCGGTCTTTAACGGTTCAAGAATGAACGGACCGGTCTAGAGACCGGTCCTTGCGGTCTTCATTTCCCAAGGACCGTAGGACCGTGGTCCTTAAGCTTGCCAAGGACCGCCCCGCACTGCTGGGCGGTCTCTATAGACGCTTGCCGTGAATGTGTGTGTTACTTCGAGTGTGTTTGTTTCTCGTATCCTGTTAGTAATTTAATTTGTTTCCATAAATCTCTGTCCAGTGCAAGTGTTCTTAGCCTTTGAATGTCATCATGTGGGTTAAGGTGCTAAGGCAATTGGATGTTTCCTTGTGTTGTTGAAATCAGTTCTTCGGTTGTTGTTGTTGTTGTTGTTGTTGTTGCTGTTGTTGTTGTTGTTGTTGTTGTTGTTGTTGTTGTTGTAAAACCGATTATAAGGTGAGTCTTATATCTTCAGATCATTGCAACTTTAAGCGATATTACATTTTTTTTTCGGACACAGACAACGCTGTTAACGGCCAGATGAAACGGCCAGGTACTCATTTTACACCTGATTACGGTGAGATAATGTGAGTAAAGAGCCTTCTTCAAATACTCAACTATGTGCCGAGCAAGGCTCGAACCCAGGACCTTCCGATCTGAAAGTGATTGTCATACCACAAGACCACATAGCCGCACATTTTAAAGATTTGTCCAGAAACCTCATCTTTCAAATTTCGTCTATTGAAGTGACCCTTGTCCTTCGACAAATTCTCAAACCTGGGACCTCAAGAGAGTCTTCCAGAAAGTCTAACCTGTGACAAGATCAAGTGTTTTCCAAGGACTCAACTAAATATGCGCCGAGCGAGCGAGGCTCGAACAAAGGACCTACCGTTCATTTTTAAACGTTTTTTTAAGTACTAGTTTTTCGCCCAAAATTTTTTCATGTTTTTACAGTGTACTGCAATTGGATTCAGTAGTCTGATGTCACGCCGCCCGGCAACGGCGGCCATCTTGGTTCTAAACAAAGAAAATCATGACTTTTTATTCTTCATGCTGGCTAGAACTTTTCATATGCCTTGTGATCAGAATGTGTAAAAGTCAAAACATGATCACATTTATGCGTTTTTTCCCCTCTGGATACGCTTTTATGCACGCCGGGGAAATATTTCATACGGGCGTCCGCCATTGTTCCGATAGTTTAGAGCCAGTGTTACTACGTTACCATGCGTCATTAGGAAGGAAGTGACTTTACGACTGTTGAAGACTATTTCGTACCACGATGGTACCATCTCTACCTATTGGTAATGAGACCACCGTCTCATTGCGATATCGTATCATTACCAAAACATTCTTGCTCAGGGCTGACCAAGATAGAAAGGTAAAAGTCTAAGATTGACCAGCAGACCAGTGGGCACCTGTAATGTAAACAAACATGGTGGTAGTGTTTCCATCACCCATTTTAAACGCCCCACCTACCACCTACCTTCTGCAATGGAATATTCCTCAGTAAGTGTCGATATTATCGCGGTTCCCATCCCACTTAGTGCCAACCGCTAATGACAATAAGCACTTTGGGATCATGGAAAGTAATGCGTAACCGTTTACGAAACACTAATAAAATCTATTTTTAACACCTCCCAACATCAACTGATTTGTAGATGTTCTCGTGGATGTATGTAATGTATTTATGTGGTAAAATATGATTAAATGACAACTGCTTTCTTTACGAATAAATTTTGCTATTGTGATGAATCTAAATTGTTGCATTGATTCCTAAAGGCAGCCATTATCTCTCAAATCGCTATTATCTGGTATAATTTTAACAACCCTTCTTCTCAAGAGGAGTCATTGTCATAAGAAATGAGTAAAAATATGTGAGTGAACGTATCTTACTAATATTCTTTTGTTATTGACTGCTAAAAATTCAAAACTTACTTTTCCTGAACTCCAAAAAGAATGGAACAACTTTTCTTTTAATATTTTGGCTTGCGTAAAATATATGTGGACCAGTGTTTCGGTTTGTTTTCTTTCTTTCTTTCCTTCTTCTTTTTTTGGCAGACTAACGTAATAAGAAAACAATCAAAGTTAACCAGAATATGTTGACCTACATTCTATAACAGTGACTTTGTTGCTGGGTCTTATTATGAATCAGTAGAATCGATTAACTTTAAAATGGTAAATAAGCATTGATCTACATGAGAGAAAAATATACTGATATATCGAGGTCGTCCTCAGTAATTCATTCATCGTGTTTTGTTGATAAGGGGGAAACCTGAAACGTCTACAGTACATTCATCCTGTTTTGCTGATAAAGCGGAAACCTGAAACATCCACAGTCTGTCTTCGTCTAATAAATTGAAACTTACATCCAATAAAAAAAAAAATTAAAAAAAAAATTCCCTTTATTCATCCCCAAGGGGAAATTTGTCTTTAGGGTCTATTCCAAGTTAAGACTGGAATAACCCAGGCGTCAGCCGCAGAGCAGCGCCGCAAAGTGAGCTAGGGCGAGGTGACTTGCTCAAGGTCACACAACGCAGCGGCGGGTGATTGAACTCGGTACCTTTCGGGTAGGAAGCAAAGACCGTACCGCTGAGCCACGCTGCCCCTTCTTATATACTTATCTTTCCTTTTTCTTTCGAGCTTCAGGCAGCCACATGAGAAGAGAATGAAAGCAAGTTTAACGCTACATTAATCGAGATAAATAACCGGCATCGAGGAATGTAACGCCTTGTAGATCCATCATTGCATTGATTAAATATGAGAAAATCAACAACGGCCAAAAATAGAACAGGATTTTAATCTGAGATCTACAGTGAGAAATTGGTGGACATAAAAGTAGGGTTGGGGGGGGGGTGCATTAAAAAAAAAAAGAAATCATTGTTTCGTAGACCAGATAATGAGCCACATCCATATCAGTCTTACGCTCTATTTATTGAGCTATCTGTCGCAAGTTTAACCTGAAACGTCTACAGAACATTCATCGTGTTTTGCTGATAAAGCGGAAAACTGAAACGTCTACAGTATCTGCCTTCGTCTAATAAATTGAAGCGTACATCCAATACTTATCTTTCCTTTTTCTTTCGAGCTTCAACCAGCAACATGAGAAGAGAATGAAATCAAGTTTAACGCTACATTAATCGAGATAAATAACCGGCATCAAGGAATGTAAGGCCTTGGTGATCCATCATTGCATTGATTAAATATGAGAAGATCAACAAAGGCCAAAAATAGAACAGGATTTTAATCTGAGATCTACAGTGAGAAATTGGTGGACATAAAAGTAGGGTGGGGGTGCATTTAAAAAAAAAAGAAATCATTGTGCGGCTATGTGGTCTAGTGGTATGACACTCGCTTTCGGATCGGAAGGCCATGGGTTCGAGCCTCTCGCTCGGCGCATAGTTGAGTCCTTGGAAAAGGCTCTTTACTCACATTCTCTCACCGTACTCAGGTGTAAAACGAGTACCTGGCCGTTAACAGCGTTGTCTTTGTCCGAAAAAATGTAATATCGCCTAACAGGCGTCATGTCCCGTCCTACATGTTAAATGTTGTTGTTGGCCAGGGACCAGTTGTAAATCGCTTTGAGCACGTTTAGTGGATATTACGCTATATAAAAGCTCAATTTATTTTTTTTCGTAGACTAGATAATGAGCCATAACCAAATCAGTCTTACGCTCTAATTATTGAGCTATCGGTCGTCCACTTCCTTTGAATAAGATATGTCTGTGCCCATCGCCTCATTCCAGTAATATATGATTTACCTGATGCCGAAAAGTGAATCTAAATTTGCATTGAAATCACATTACACAATTTTGAACTAATGCGCTAGGAGCTTCCATCCAATCTGTTGGGTTTTTTTTTTCTTTATGAAATGTATAGATTCAATCCAACGGATACATTTTATATACGTGAGTGTTTGTATGTGTGTGTGTGTGTGTGTGTGTGTGTGAGTAATATATTTATGTACAGTGTGTATATGGATGTGTGTGTGTGTTTGTGTGAGTGTGTGTAATTGGATGCGTGTGAGCTTTTGTTCGTATGTCCGAATCTGCAGTGTGTAATGTTTTTTACTGATGGTCAATGTGAAGCGCTTCGAGGCTTCGGCATAAGCTCTATATAAATGTACATTTATTATTATTTATTATTATTATTATTATTATTATTATTATTATTATTATTATTATTATTATTATTATTATTATTATTATTATTATTATTATTATTATTACATTTTAGTCTATAAATTAAATAAATGTGTTAACTTTTTTTATCCTAACGACTTAATACCGGTTTGAAACGATGGGTCACAAATATCTAGTGTGCTACCTCAAGAATTCCTTAAAACAATAATCTAGGAAGTTAAGAGAAAGCGTCGTTAAATTGCACCCATTAGACAAGTCAAGACAGAAACTCTCATTCACACACAAGACACAGAAATACCAGAAAAGATCTCAAGAGGGGTGAACGACTGGTGAACATGACGGCAAATCTTGCGCTAATGTGCTTTTTGATGGGCATGCTAAGGTGCTTAGCGTGTTGCATGGAACAGAAGTGCAATAAATCAGACGAGATAATAAACTGACATAAGATAACTATATGAACTTGTGGTTAATGTGCTTCGTGCTTCGAGATTTTGAGAGAGAATGATATTGCAACATTTCAAGGAACTTGTGTTTGTAAAACAGGAGGGCTAATGTTGATTATGAACGCATGCCAGATACCTGTCTGGTATTTTCATTCTGATAAAGCATTGTCATCTTTTTAAAAAACAAATTGTTATATAGTCATAAAAATATCATCGTTTGATCTGTCAAAATATAATAAATAATAGTATCTATCTTTTTGATGTTTCCATTTAGAACTTATGTTAATTGATTATCCCCTTTCATGAAAAGATGTTTAGGACTGTGGATGGGAGATAGGGAAAATAGTTTTAAAAATTGTCACTTGGTTTAAATTGTATTAATTAAACACCTTATATAATAATATCCAATAAATGATATAGCACTCTATGTCTTAAGACATAAATTTGTTCATATGTAATGTAGAGCGTGTTTAGTCGAAAAACTACACTTAATTGAATCAAAAAGTCTTGGTTTTAAATCAGGTGGAAATACTGAAATATTTGTGTTATATCTCGGAATAATAAATTTTCGACTCTTAATGTTTTAACCTTTTGTCAGACAACCCCCCCCCCTCTCTCTCTCTCTCTCTCTCTCTCTCTCTTTCTCTCTCTCTCTCTCTCTCTCTCTCCACACACACACATACACACTCTCTCTCACTCTCACTCTCTCTCTCTCTCTCTCTCCCTCTCTCTCTCTCTCTCTCTCTCTCTATCTATCTATCTATCTATCCATCTGTTTATCTCTGACACAGACGCACAAGCACTTACACAAGCATTGAAATAGACACAATCTTATCATCCATCTGGTCAAATACACTTCTCAACGTTGCTTGACTTTATATCAGAATGAAACACGACTATCAAACAGCTTGGCAACCGAAACAAATAATCCACAGGCAAGTTCTGTTGACCGTTTATCTAATATTTTTAAAATGACTCTAGATTTAGCGAAAGTACAATTTATTGGAAATATTGGATCAATTAATTGATCACTTCATCAAATTACCAAGCAATAGGGGTATCAAGGTTTAATAATCTTCTTTTAAATATTTATATAATCCTATGTTATTATATTTACCCCTTTTTACAAATTTATATCATTCCCGCTTACGAAACACAATATCTCAAGGATCTAAACTCTGAGCTTTAAAGATGTACAATTATCGGACGAAGAAGAAGAAGAAGATGAAGAAGAAGAAGAAGAAGAAGAAGAATTGGAAGAAGAAGAAGAAGAAGAAGAAGAAGAAGAAGAAGAAGAAGAAGAAGAAGAAGAAGAAGAAGAAGAAGAAGAAGAAGAAGAAGAAGAAGAAGAAGAAGAAGAAGAAGAAGAAGAAGAAGAGAAGAAGAAGAAGAAGAAGAAGAAGAAGAAGAGAAGAAGAAGAAGAAGAAGAGAAGAAGAAGAAGAAAAGAAAAAGAAGAACAAGAAGAAAAGAAGAACAGCAAAGAAGAAGAAGAAGAAGAAGAAGAAGAAGAAGAAGAAGAAGAAGAAGAAGAAGAAGAAGAAGAAGAAGAAGAAGAAGAAGAAGAAGAAGAAGAAGAAGAAGTGGCGGTGGAACAAAATGTCACTGTAATAAAGCAAACATTTTCAGAAAGAGATCCTCTACATGTTTATTTTTATTAATTTCTCTCGCTGGCAAGGGAACTTGGCTTCTTCTATTATATTGTTTTAACAATGGTTTAGACTTATTCCTTATTCCCTTTATAAATCCACATATCAATAATGAAAGTTGATTGAAATAAATGGGTCATTCTTCTACGACAATGTACTTAATCGAATAGATTTTTTGGAGGGGGGGGGTGGGATGGGGGGTTGTTTGGTTTTTGTTGTTTTGTTTTTGTTTTTTGTTTTTTTTGTTGTTTTTTTTTTGTTTGTCTGTTTTGTGTATTTTTTTGTTTGTTTTTTTTTTTTTGTTTTGTTTTGCTTTCTATTTTATTTGTTTTTGTTTCTTGGTATTTTTTTGTTCATGTTTTTTCTTTTCTTTTCTTTTTTTTTTTTTTTTACCTTTCCTATTTTGGAATTTCTATACTTTGTGTTGTGTCAAAATGTAAGGAAAGTAGTATAAGGAAAATGTGTTAGGAATATTTTTTTCTATTCTAAAAAAATGTAGATCCTCAGACCAAAAGATCCGAAGCTTATCGCCGTTACTGTAGCATTATATAGACGTGTGAATTGCTTGCTATCCTAAGATAGGACGCTAGTCTATAGCAGATTTCGTACCGCCTGATCTAAAATTCTCATCTACTTTTCACTCCTTTAAGGAGAGAGAGAGATAGAGAGAGAGAGAGAGAGAGAGAGAGAGAGAGAGAGAGAGAGAGAGTAAAGGAAGAAAATGAGAGAGAAACAGAGAGAGAGAGAGAAAGAGAGAGAGAGAGAGAGAGAGAGAGAGAGCGAGAGAGAATGAGAGGTCTCCATATTAAACCAATAGTTTGTCCCTTTGTTTGAGAGCTTGAAGTCTCATGTTTGATTGTTTTGAAAAGAATAGGGTCATTTTTTTTTAATGATTAAAATTTAAAGGACGAGTTTCTTGGCCAAAATTATATGAATGTGTTTTGTTTTGTTTGTTTTGTTTTTTGTTGTTTTTTTTTTTATGGCCGCAGTATGGGATGATGCAAGACTAGTTAATCTTCGTACTTTGGCATGGTGCGATATCAACATTGTTGGTATCGTTTAAGTGACACTATCTTTTACAGAAAAGTGAGTGGAGCAGGCACTTATGTTGGTGACAACATTGGCGGTGATGGGGGTTTGAACCCGCGACCTTACTAGTACAACAACTCCGCCAGGCCGGTGAGAGCTTCACTCTACCGTATGTGCTCCGCGAAAACATTTTTATTCTCTATTGTCTTCTGGCACTTTCCTACTCATTTCATCTCTTGTTGTTACTATCGTTTACATTACTTTTACTCCTATTTTCTCTATTCCCTCATCTCCTCCCTCCTGTCTCTCTCTCTCTCTCTCTCTCTCTCTCTCTCTCTCTCTCTCTCTCTCTCTCTCTCTCTAGGTCTTTCCTATTGGCCTTTCCTGTTTATCCAAATATTTGCTCCTGTTGTTTTCATAATTGTCTCTAAATTATAAACTCAGCTCACACACAATAATTTTTTTTAATCTATCATTTGAAAAGCTAACAAACTGCTAGACTGTACAGCAAATATTAATATAATACTAACTTAACGTAACGAGGGATGGAAAATATTACAAGTAAAAAGTCATGAATGGAGGAAGCGTGTTTGCATAATTTTAACTTTAACAAACCTCAAAGCCACTTTTGATATAATCTAAAATGTGTTGATAAAGGTGAAAGACTTCAAAGACGAGCGGCGTAGGATATAAAGTGTCTTTTAACTAATAATAACAATCCCATATGCGTGAAATTCTATCTCAAAGGTGAGACCTGAAACCGACAAACATTAATGAATGAATGAAAGAAAATTGACTTTGCTTTTTAGTATTTTTAACTCACCTGTCTTTCCTACACCTGCTCCGCCCAAGATAAGGATTTTAGCATTCGTGAAGCGTCTTTGGGCCATGTGAATTAGCACTTTGAAAGAAGTATACGTGATGAAAAACGCTGTTGATTTAAATCGTGATAATTGCTTGACGTGATGGTTGATAATAGGTCAAGAGGACGTGATATTTGAATGAAGCACTTTGCACGATGGGTGTTGATAATATTCCAAAGAATGCGATGGTATACGATGGAACAGGATGAATTACTGTTCTTAATATATGTATATAGGTCTGTGGTCATAATATGTTGGATTTAGAATGAGATAATTGTATTATTATGCTGCCATGGTCTTTTCTGAAAATAAAATGTTTTAATCAAATTTGATGTATTGATTTTTGGAATATGATTATCTATTATTTCAAAGAGATTTTGTAAAATCGCGATAGCTTTTGAACATTATAAGCATCAAAAAGATAAAAATGCGTGTACAAGTAATACTTCAGATCCCATCTTGACTCCACATTAAATGGGTAATTAATCATTGGTTTGTAAACATCTAAAAAAAGGATTTGCCGATAAATTACAATCGTCTTGGGAGAGAAATAAATAATAATTGTTTTTCCATTTAACGAGATCTAAACTATATAACATCTAAAGTGTCTGAAACCGGGAATGAATCTAATTCGATTCACATTAGGATACCTAATACCTCATTTATTACTAAATAAACAACCTTTTTCTCATTTCAAAGAACTTGGAAGTTCCTATAAAAACCACTTCTCTATGCTAATCAGACATTTAGGTGATCTATCATCTCAATCAGATTCCTTTTCAGGGTAGCTACCCTACATGCCAAAATGTGAATTGGAAATCAAAATTATTAGAAATATGAAATGTTCATTTTAAAATGTAAAAATACTGTTCAATATTTTCAATATAACAGAGGGTAAATGTTGCTGCTCGAAGCTCGAAGAAATAAAATAATAACGTGAAGTTGAATGTAAGCTTCAATTTAATTTTTAAAAAAACAGATCAAATGAACGTTTCGGGTTTCCCCTTTATCAACAAAACAGGATGATTGAAACACCACAGATGAATGAGATGATGTGGTAGTGGCGTAGTTAAGATGAATAATCATCTTAACTGCGCTACTACCACATCATCTCATTCATCTGTGGTGTTTCAATCATCCTGTTTTGTTGATAAAGGGGAAACCCGAAACGTTCATTTGATCTGTTTTTGTAATTAAATTGAAGCTTACATTCAACTTCACGTTATTATTTATATCAATATAACAGAGACACTTAACTCAAAATGCATATCGTTGGCTCGAAAGCAAACTTATTTTCAGCATCTAAATCACCCCTTTGAGACAGCTGTTACATAATATGTCCTTCTAATCAATTGAGTATTTATCAAGATTACTAAAAAAAAAAAAAAAAGAAAAAAAAAAGAACTTCAGTTTCAGTGGGGTAGCGTGGTTCAGCGGTACGGTCTTTGCTTCGTACCCGGAAGGTACCGAGTTCGATTACCCGCTGCTGCGCTGTGTGGCCTTGAGCAAGTCACCTCGCCCTAGCTCAATTTGCAGCGCTGCACTGCGGCTGTGGCTTGCATTATTCCAGTCTTCCCTTGGAATAGACGCTAGAGAAAAATGTCCCCTAAGGATAAAGGGAATTTTATTAATTGTTTTTTTTTTTAATTTATTAGAGTGTCATTGATGCAAGACTTTGAACTTATAAAGAATAGAATAATTTTTTGCGGTTATATTTACTACGGACGGCTATGTGTTCTAGTGGCATGACACTCGCTTTCGGATCGGAAGGTCCTGGGTTCGAGCCTCGCGCTCGGCGCATAGTTGAGTCCTTGGAAAAGGCTCTTTACTCACATTCTCTCACCGTACTCAGGTGTAAAATGAATACCTGGCCGTTAACAGCGTTGTCTCTGTCCGAAAAATTGTAATACCGCCTAACAGGCGTCATGTCCCGTCCTACATGTCAAATGTTGCTGTTGACCAGGGATCCCTTGTAAAGCGCTTTGAGCACATTTGGTGGATATTGCGCTATATAAAAACTCAATTTTTTATATATTTTTTTAAAAAGACACTAATTAACCCTCTCCTTACCACCAACAGCAAAATCGTAACATTTGTTACGACACAATTTAGGGACATTTTATTTTATTATTTTGAGTTATTTTTGCACATCACAATGTTCTTTGTTTAATTAATAAGAACCTAATGTTGATTGTATCTAGAGAGATTGTTTGAGTTTTAAAAATCCATTTTTCTGCTGGGTAAGCCTGCCATTTTTGTGCAAATACTGAAAATGATCGGTAAGGAGAGTTAACCTTGGTATTATATTGACCGTTTTTTTAAACCATCATTTATCTATGATATTTCATTTATTCTCTTCAAAATTAATCAAAGGTATCGCGAATTTTTTATTCTCATAAATTGTCGTAAAACAAAGGGACAGACACATCTGTAGTCATAATACATCGAATCATCACTTGACTACATGCAAACAATCTCACTTTTTTCATACCATACTAAGTGTAATATATTCCAGAAGAAGAAAGCATTAACACCCTGCATGCAGTGACTACTACAATATCACCTCAAAATACAGTTCCAATAATCCCAAATACTTTACCTGCCCCTCCTTGCTTGTACGCGGGAAATGCAATCACAATCACCTTTTCCTTCCTAACTACTCACGCTTACATACTACTGTATTCTATCTCCGCACGTGCGAGGCGTGTGGCCGAATAAGTAGTTTTATCATAGGAATCTTGTTTAAACATCGTTATAGTTAAGACAACAAAAACATTGTGGCTGTTTTTTTTTTTTTTCTTCTATTATATTTACTTTCGTGAATTTTCAGACAATATGCTGAGAAAAGGTGTAAGTAAACATACACTTTAACGCAGATTTTCAACAACTAGATTCAATAGTCTGATGTCACGTTGCCCAGCAACTGCGGCCACCGTGGTTCTAAACAAAGAAAATCGGTACTTTTTATTCTTCATGCTGGCTAGAACTTTTCATATGTCTTGTGATCAGAATGTGTAAAAGTCAAAACATGATCAGATTTATAATGGGTTTTATTTCCCTCTGGATACGCTTTTATGCTCGGGGGAGAAATATTTCATAAGGACGTCCGCCATTGTTCCGATTGTTTAGAGCCAGTTACTAAGTCACCATGCGTCATTACGAGTGAAGTGACGTTACGACTGTTGAAGCGTATTGATAAAAGCTTAAGTGTTTTAGAATCTGTCTGAAATATGAGTGCGTGAGAAAAGTTAAATCTAGGCCCATAATTTTTTTTAGTCATTTCGTAAACAACCAGAAAAAAACCCGATGAAAATTTAAATCCTATGCCTATTATTATTCAGGAATGACTTAATACTATTATGTGTTTGTGACAAAGCACAACGACAAACAACCATAGATACTTAGTACAGTCGCCTCTGCTATTTTCCTCAGAGAGGGAATAACAAAATTATGTTCTCGTTTACAGAAAAATAGTGAACAAATTGGAAAAGAAAATGATACTGTCTGTCTTACTTATTTTACCAGCGTCTGGTTACACAGACAAGCTTCCGATACCCCCCCCCCCCCCCCCCATTCTAGTGTTACCCTGCTCAAACAATATACAAATTATAGATAGTATGCGCTTGGCTTATGAGGTCACAACATTGCCA
This sequence comes from Berghia stephanieae, assembly GCF_034508935.2. NCBI lineage: Eukaryota > Metazoa > Mollusca > Gastropoda > Nudibranchia > Aeolidiidae > Berghia > Berghia stephanieae. The sequence goes on from NC_088362.1 coordinate 10,594,821, forward strand.
TCCGGAAGTATAACTGACCAACACACACAATTGTGTGTAACCATGATCGTTTATAGTCAGGTTAATACAGTTTAGTAAGAATTACTCATAAACGCCGATGGCAAAAAACAAAAACAAAGACCTGAGTGACGTCAACTTCGAAATATCTATAAAAAAAACCCATGTTTTGCCTTTTATTTCAGCGAGGTAAATATGTCACCCATGCAAACACTCATGATGCTCACTTTGCCTGATGCAAGGAATTGAGATTTGTTAACCAACATGTACATATTTACAAGTCTGATACCCTAGATTGTTATGGACTCATTGTTGCAATTGGATTCAGTAGTCTGATGTCACGCCGCCCAGCAACGGCGGCCACCTTGGTTCTAAACAAAGAAAATCAATACTTTTTATTCTTCATGCTGGCTAGAACTTTTCATATGCCTTGTGATCAGAATGTGTAAAGGTCAAAACATGATCAAATGTATGGGGGTTTTTTTTCCTCTGGACACGCTTTTATGCTCGCCGGAGAAATATTTCATACGGGCGTCGCCATTGTTCCGATAGTTTAGAGCCAGTGTTACTAAGTTACCATGTGTCATTAGGAAGGAAGTGACGTTACGACTGTTGAAGAGTATTGTAATTCTTTTAAATCAACGCTAATTATTGTCTATTACAACAATGTTAAAACAATCCTATCATATTTATAGCGTTCGATTTTCAGACGTATAACATGTGTTATAATCCGTGCGGCTGTGTGGTCTTGTGGTATGACACTCGCTTTCGGATCGGAAGGTCCTGGGTTCGAGCCGCGCTCGGGGCATAGCTGAGTCCATTCTCTCACCGTATTCAGGTTTAAACTGAGCACCTGGCCGTTATCAGCGTTGTCTCTGTCCGAAAAAATGGTAATTTCGCCTAACAGGCGTCATGTCCCGTCCTACATGTTAAATGTTGCTGTTGGCCAGGGACCCCTTGTAAAGAGCTTTGAGCACGTTTAGTGGATATTGCGCTATATAAAAGCTCATTTAAGATTTTGATCTTAATCTATCAATAGAAAAAAGCATCAAACTGAACATTATCCAACCTCTACACCATACTTTTTCCTCGGAAAATTGGAAAAGTTTTGGTGTGTTTTCTTATTGGTTTCAAACTCGAAGTTAATAATTTAATTTCCTTGTCAAACAATATCGGATCGAAAAATTACGGATCTAATTTTCCTGCCATCCAAATAATTTACACGTCAAGAGGTTGCAAAATTGGATATTCAAAAACTCAGGAAATAAAACTTATCTCTACTCCAAGATTGGCTATACGATATATACAACTTTTAGAATCCGAAAGCAATCAGAATTTATATTTCCTTTTTCTTTACTCTTTTGGTTCATTTAAAACACATGATTTTCAATCTTTTAAAAATTTTGGGAGAACAAGAAAGACACAGAAAGAAAATTTAATTTTAAGCCAATATGTGACTCAACACGCCTCAGACTAGTGCTGTATTCCAATGAACTAGTAAACCTTTATAATATGTTAAACGACCAGAAAAATCAAATTTTGGTTTATCGTAGTTTGAGAACAGTTATGGAAGAATTCTTATGAGCTATTCTAAGACAGATTACTTCCCTTTCATTCCAGCGACTTGAATGGGAAAAGGAAATCGTGATGTAACACCTTCCTCTTTTCCGGTTCAAAATTCACTGGAAGTGTGTAACCAGTCCTCTGAACAATGCATACGCAATGAATAGGTTATAATATTGAATAAGATTACTATAGGCAGATTCTAATAATAACGGGGCGTAAATGAGCGAGGATGGGTAATCTTTATTGATGACCAACATTTATTAATAAAGGCTATAAAAAGATGCCATCACTTTGAAACCAGCAGATCAGTTGCACAATGTATGTATCGAGTCCACCGAAGGACTGATTTCATACTTCCAAGCAGATTGGAGCCAGCACTTATACCAAAAAGTGAAAAACTTAATATGATCAGACATAGGATATTTTAGGTTCAGGCATATTACGAAACTATAATTCATTCTACTCAATAGGACGCACTGGTTTAACAAAAAGATTTTTGGGGTTTTTTTTTTTTTTTTTTGTTTTTCTTTGTTGTTTTTATTTTGTTTTGTTTTTGTTTTTGTTTTTTGTTTTTGTTTTTTTTTTTTTTTGGTCAATAAATTCATTTTTCAACATCAAAGTAACTCGAAGATTATACCGTTTTGAACAGGTGGATCACAATTGTAATACACGTTTGAGATGGTAGCTCACGTACTTATCCATTTTACCGTCTCTTCTTTTCTTGTTTCATTATTTGGATGTTTGAAAAAAAGTAGTCCTTCAGAGCTCTGTAAGGCCCATGGAGCTGGAGTTTATCCAGCTTTCTATAGCGTGAAAGGGACAGTAGCAATTGCTTGCTACCCATAGGATAAGAAGCTAGTCTATGGCAAAGTATTTTCCGCCAGATCTAACAAACCCAGCTACCCATATACTGCTGAGCTGACAGGGGGGGTCGGAAAAAATCTCGACTGCACCCAGGATCGATCTTGGTCCCTTTGCATGTGTGAAACGAGTGTTCTACAAACTGATCTATCGGGACCCCCGAATATAATTATAATATTGGAAACGAAATCTTTGTAAAGAAAATTTATTTATTATGTTTTATTTGTGAATGATATATTTTAAACATAATGTCATGTTCATGCAACATAATTTGCACTAAGAGAGGTCATTTGTTAGTCATTAAAAGTAATGGAGTAAAATCCAGGTGCAAATATTAGAGGTTAGAAGGCCTGATAGCCGAACTCAGCTGTGGTCTTGACTTAACATTGTTGTTATGGACATTTAATTTTCGTTGGTTTGAGAGTATCTATTACAACAATGAGACCATAACAATTTGCAAATAAGTTCATGTCGAGTAAATTGGTAAATATTCTCGCGATAGACAACTAGAAAAGGATTTATCGGGATAGAATTGGATTAAAATGTTTTAATTGAGCAACAGTATAACATGTATTGTTTAAATTTGATATTTATCATAAAGTATTTTCTTCTTCTAAATCTTTTTCTTTTTCTCCTCCTCCACCTCCTCCTCCTCTTCCTAGTTCTCCCCCTCCTCCTTCTTCTTCTTCTTTTTCTTCTTCTTCTTCTTCTTCTTCTTCTTCTTCTTCTTCTTCTTCTTCTTCTTCTTCTTCTTCTTCTTCTTCTTCTTCTTCTTCTTCTTCTCCCCTCCTCCTCCTCCTTCATCATCATCATCAACATAATCATCATCATCATCATCATCATCATCATCATCATCATCATCATAAGGGCTAAGGAGCCCCTGCAAAGCGCTTTGATTAAGTTTCGTGGATGTTGTTCTATATAAACGCTCAACTTGTTTCTACCTCTTGTTATAAGTTTTTTGGGAAAGTCAACACATTTTAATTTTACTTGTGAAAATTTAAACAATATTATATTAAAGGATATGGCCTGTGTCAATGAACAGGTTTTGAAGTTCACTCAATGCAATCTGTTATTGCTGGCACATTGCTCTTGCTTATTATACGTCTCCAAAAGCATCTGTTGTCCTGCGCTAAGTGCATTGCCTGATAATTATTTTGATTGCATTTCTAATCAAAAGATGCAGGTGAAATATTGCAATGTTTGGAGAAAGGCAAACATTGATTTAACGTTCAGAATGAGATAGGTTTGTTTAATTTTTTAAAAAATAAAAAGACAGATTTTGGGGTTAAGTAAGCTTATTCCATATGAACAGAAAACGAAAATTAATATATGGTAATTAACTCTGTAGTAATTTATTAGTTAAGATTTTAACGAAATGTTAATTAGACTCTTGGGTTACTTGAAGCCCCGTTTGATTTGGGATTTTTTACACCAAAGAATGGACCTTAACAAGTACTTGCTACCCTTTTAATTGGACTCATTACATCACAATGAAAAATAGTGCCAAATCTAGATAGAACCCAGCTGCTAAGAACCTGTTGTGTAGAAAGGGTGGGGGGGGGTGTAAAATAATAATTAAAATAATATTAGTCATGGAATAGAATCTATCTGCTGTTTTATTAAAGAACACAGTAGATATGTGCTATTTGATTATCATTGCATAGACTGTGTTTTTAAAAACAGCGGCAGTTATCATGATTTTGCCAACTCCGAGATTGTGTCCTGGGGTTGTCTCAACCATATTGCTTAACCCCTTACAAGCTGTTTAACCCTCTCCTTACCAACTATAGGAAAATCGACACATTTGTTACGATACAAACAATAATTTTCATTTCAGATTTCTCTTGTACATCATAACATTTAAAGCAAATGAACAGTGTGTTGTAGAGCATGTTTTGCTAAAGAAGTTATGCATCGGAAGAACTTTACTGCTATTGTGTTTGAGTGATATTTTTGTGTTAGTTGGGTCTGAAGTTTTCGGGAAAATCCTAAAAATGCCTGGTAAGGAGAGAGTTAAAATCTCATTCTAATTCAACACTTGAGTTTATCGAGTTTTTCTAACTATGATATGAGATTAAGAAGTTTGGCCGATTAAAATTTAGTGTTGTTTTTTTTTCAATTATTTATTCTTTAAATAAAACAAGACATATGATTCCCCTTTTTAATGTTGTGTAAAAAGAAAGTTATAATTTCTCGGACATATTTACAAAAAAAACGGAGTTGAAAAGATTGTACTTTCGGGTAAAGTTGCTGGGAAGAAAAGAAGAGGGAGACAGAGGATAGACTACATTGACAATCTGGACGGATGGATTGGTAGAGGAGGAACAGGAATCGAGCTATTGAGAAGATCTGAGGACAGATATGATTGGAGGGATATGATCGCCGATATCTGCAACAGGCCTGGCACTTGATGATGATGAAGATGGTGATGATGATGATGATGATGATGATGATGATGATGATGATGATGATGATATAAAACCAGCTTGGAATTCTACATTCTGCATCGTCTTGAGTGAACGACATATCACGGTGGGCCGTAAATACAGTTCATGTCCTCATTAATTTCCTTTTCAACACCAACCCTTACACAAATCCATTAGGTTTTGCTGTCGGGAAATCTGAAGAATAGAAATTTGAAGAAATATGTGTATGAAAGAGTGCCCGACAACGGAGAAAGAGAAGTACAAGTAAAAAAAATGTTCATCTTTTTTCTTGTATTTTTCCTTCTATTTTGTCCACCACTGATTCACACATATACACAAACACACACACACACACACACACACACACACACACACACATTAAAAAATGTTCGCCTATATTATTATGACAATCTAATATAAATATATATGTATTTTGTGTTTACTTGAGAAAGGCCAAAAGCCGAAACGTCGTCTATTTTGAGTTGTTAATTCATCAGTCAGATTTACTCCCTTTATCTTTAACTCCATTTTATTGACTCATTTAGGCACCTCTATTTATTTATTCATTCACCCATTTTTTTAGATTTTTGTCTAACACCCTTTATATTCTTATGTAATGCTATGTGGTCTTAAGGTATGAGAATCGCTTTCGGATCGGAAGGTCCTGGGTTTGATCCTTGCTCGGCGCATAGTTAAGTCATTGGAAAAAGGCTCTTTACACACATTCTCTCACCGTACCCAGGTGTAAAATGTGTACCTGGCCGTTCATAGCGTTGTCTCGGTCAGAAAAAAATATGTAATATCGCCTAAAAGGCGTCATGTCTTGTCCTTACATGTTAAGTGTTACCGTTGGTCAAGGACCCCTTGTAAAGCGCTTTGAGCACGTTTAGTGGGTATTGCCCTATATAAAATCTTAACTTTATGTCTCAATGTCATTTTTGTAACATTTTGCCCAAGAATTATCCAATACTAAGCTTAAAAAAATACCAAAATAGCCATAAATTTTTTAAACCGTGTGTCTTTGACCAGATCCCGGCATTGTCACTAACATAATTTTTACAGTCATCTTGGGATATAATGATTAAAAATTACACAAAGGTTAGTAAAAATGTTATAAAAGTGTCATTCAAAAAGTGCTTAAAATTGATAATATGATTTTTAAAATTTTCAAGACTATAAAATGAAATACTGAACAATACATTGCAAAATGCATTGACTATAATATTTTATATAACCTTATCGATTGTATGCGCTTGGCTAAGAAGTTCGTGTCATTACCATCCGGAAGTATAACGGACCAACACACAAAACTATGTGTGACCATGAACTTTTATAGTCTGGTTAATACAGTTTAGTGAGAAGTACTCATAAACGTGGATGGCAAAAAACAATAACAAAGACCTGAGTGACGTCATCTTCGTTCTATCTATACATGTCTTAGCCTCCTTCGTATTAAATGTTCATTCATACAACATATTTCAAAAGTATATTTACTTTCTTTTAGTTTTTCTCTAAACTGGGTATCAGAATTCAAAATGTGACAAGTGGCCTCAATCCGATACAATGACGGGTGGATCAGATATTTAGAGTGTGCTTTAATGTCTAAATTATTGAATAGAAATTCCTTATTGGCACAAATTATTATACTTTCTCACAGTGACAAAATTTAAATCGGCGCGGTAGGTTACAAAAAAAAAAACAACAAATTAATGATTTCTGCCCTAACCAACAAAAGGACAGTATCTCTCAAACAATCATAAAATCACTTTTTTTACTAAATCGAATCTCTGGGACATAGGAAAGCTTACAAAGTTGTCAGAATGATCATAACTCAAATAATTTTGAAATTAGAGGCAATTAAAATTTGCTTGAAACAGTATCCTATTTCAACCCCATCGTTAACCAACAAAAGGACAGTATCTCCGACGGCCGTAGTCCGCCCCGTAAATATTGACGGTGTCGTGAGCATGCGGTGGCGTCAACGAGTGGCGTGACGAAGATGCCGCCGTATGGCGAGCAATACCATGCGAAACTGTTGGTGACGATGTGATTGGTTGACGCATAAGTCGCCAACGCCAATGACGTCATCCGTAACATGACATCATAGAGGAACACTGTAACTTTCTATCGCGTTGTTGTTTACATGAGAGAGAGAGAGAGAGAGAGAGAGAGAGAGAGAGAGAGAGAGAGAGACTGGCATACAGAGAGAGAAACAGAGAGAGAGAGAGAGAGAGAGATAGAGATAGAGAGAGAGAGAGAGAAAGTCAGTAACAGAGAGCGAGAGAAATGGATGCAGAGAGATATATTTTTAAAAATAAATAAATAAATAGAGAGAGAGAGAAGAGAGAGAGAGGAGGAGAGAGAGAGAGAGAGAGAGGAGAGAGAGAGCGTTTTAACGTGTATTCATTGGGAATGGGAGGGAGGGTGGGGTCTTTTGAGACAATAAACAATGTGAGTGAACCATTGTCTACTATATAAGAAGTCACTGGAGTGAACCCAAAGAAAAAGGGGAGGAGAGTTTAATAGCTGACAATTGACCACAAGGGGTTGTGATAACGAGTGGCAGGTCCGAAATAACTCGACGTTGCAACTCAAACAAGAAGATTCAATTATATGATTTCTTGTAAGTCATTACAAATTAAGCCCAACCCGCTCCTCTTCAAGCTGTCATCTGACTCAAAATGGAAACAATGCAACAAATGATTTGACCAGTCCCATTTTTTAAATTGCAATCTCATTGGTCAATATGTTTCAGATTGATTGACTTTGACTTCTTTTGAAACGAAGGGCTTTCTTATACTATCCCTACCTATTCTTTGCTCCACCCCCTCTCTTCTTTTCCCCGTTTGTTTATCTACCAGTCTCGCTCGCTCTCTTTGTCTCCCTCGTGTTTCTTTCACACATCAAACACACACATAAAACACACACACACACACACACACACATATATATTTATTTATATCTTTATTCTATTTAGCTCCCGTCCTCTTCAGTGCACAAGCACTCTCTCTCTCTCTCTCTCTCTCTCTCTCTCTCTCTCTCTCTCTCTCTCTCTATTTCTTTCTTTCTTTCTTCCCCCCTCCTCACCCCCCGTTCGGGGCGGAGGGTCGTATAATAATAATAATAATAATAATAATAATAATAATAATAATATAATAATAATAATAATAATAATAATAATAATAATAATAATAATAATTAATAAATTAATAAATAAATTACCGTGTAAAATGTCAAAAATTAACTCCCTTAGTCTAACCGCATACTCTATATAGAATCGAACTAATGACCTTCACATCCGACAGCAGTAGTGACATACCACAACGCGTATGTTTGACCCAGCGACATCTAAGTTTGACCTCGTCCGTTGGATGTTAAAAGTGGAAATTCCTGCTTTTAACAACTGTTTGGATTGCAGTTCTTATATCTTTGATAAAATTATGCGCCCGTGATTAAAGACTAAATTGCTGCAGACACTGAGTTCAAAATCCATCTAATCTATGACATAAGTTGAAATATTCACGTATTACTTTCCACCAGATCAACATATCAAGCTAGCTATTTAGTGGCTGATTGGTGGGCAGAGGGGCTTTATAAACAAGTAATAAAAATGAAAAAAAAAAAAAAAAAAGAAGCAAAACCATTACAAAACTTTATACAGCTGGCAATAAAAAACTGATCCCCTTGCTTGTTGGTCGGATGCTCAACCAAACGTCTAACTTAAGTATACTTATTTTTCATTCATTTCAACTAATTAGTGTGTGTGTGTGTGTGTGTGTGTGTGTGTGTGCGTTTGTGTGTGTATGGGTGTCGGTGTGACTGTCTGTCCAGGCGTTTTTTGTTTAGTTGTTTTTTTTTTTGTTTTTTTTGTGTGTTTTTCTTTTAATCGTCTTCATATCTCTCACTTTCCACACATCCTTCTATTTTTTGTCCAAACTTTTGGAGAAGGTAGTACTGACACAATTATTATCTCATCTTAAGAACAACAGTTCAGTCAGCCTACAAACAGGAACACAGAACTGAAACGGCGCTTCTTAAAATCTTTTGTTATATAATGCGGACGCTAACAATATCAATTTATTATGCCTTTAAGATCTTTCAGCTGCCTTTGACACCATTGACCATTACATTTTGTTAAGAAGACTAGAAAATACGTAGGCGTAAAAGGAATTGCCCTTAAAACGGTTTACATCATACAAAAATGTATTTAACAGGATCGATGGCAGACTGTCGTGGTGAATGGTATTCAGTCAGAACAAGTTTTACTAAACTTTGGAGTGCGGTCTTGGCCCTCTCCTTTTTTCTGTATATAAGCACCCCCTTTCTAGTGTGATATCCAGATTAAATCTGAGTTATCATTTTAATGCTGGTGATACGCAAATTTATGATTCAGTACTCCTAAGTAATTTACAATTCTTAATACAACGAATTTCGAGCTGTTTTAATGAGATTAAATCTTGAATGTACCATAACAAGTTAAAATTAAATTATAGTAAATGATAGTAAAACTGAGATTTTAAAGTGTGGAAGGCAAATAATTCACCTATTTCTCTCGGAAATAGCACAAAAGAATTTTCAAATAAAGCAAAAAACCTTAGCGTCATCATTGATAAACATCTTTCCATAACAAGCTGCTACGTGAATAACACCATAAATCTATGTACATAGAAATGAATAAAATAAGCAAAATTCGTAATTTAATATAGCAGAACTTTTAATTAATTCCCTTGTTTTATCTAAATTGTACTATTGTAACTCCCTGTGGGCGAAATTAGCTAAAGACAAAATAATTTTTCTGTTCATCTTATTAGCTCATAATTTAGGCACCTTTTAAATTTAGTAAGAATGGTGTTGCCTATTTCATTCAGTATAAATGTACCAACATATTTCGTTCCATTTCATGCTTTTCGTTTCCTATGACAATGAAGATATTGATTTTAAAACAAAAAGGGATGTGTGTGTGGGGGAACATACCCTATTTTCCAGCTATTCTTAGGTTTAATTCACTATCACTCACTCACCCCATATCGTTGTACAATGACAAAACCCTGATACACAATTAAAGTCTAATTTGCAAGATAGCCAAAATCATCAATACGCGTAAATTAAAGCTATGATGCTTAATAAAAATAGACTCATCTTGAAAAAGGAGTCAGGGCTAGGACTTCATATATCTATAGATGTCGCTGAGTCAGGGTCTAAAAGATTGAGGAATAGTCTAATGTAGTAATATTATATCAGAGTCATGCCTACAAACTTGACTTGTTTGATCTCGGCAAGCGAGCGCCACAGCCGATAGATCCCCTCACGCCAGGTCAAACACACTTAGCCTTGCCTCTCACTCGTCCGTGACGGCGAGTGCTCGCCCTCGCTGACGTAAAACGTTTGTCGATCGAGTTATTCGTATTTTGCTATATTCTTAACTGAGATACTGTTCTTTTGGTGAATACGGACGAGGCATTTTGCGTTGCGGTTAACCAGGGTGAACAGTATGTGAGACGGTCGTATAAGATACTGTCCTTTTGTTGGTTACAGGTAGAGTTATTTGCTTGGCTTTAACCAAGAAAGAACAGTATCTCAAAATATTACGCAACATATTACGTCAATGAAATCGCCGACTAACAGAAAAAACGCAATTTATCATCAGCTATTATTTAATGTTAGAAGACTTCCACTATGTAATAGAATTAAAGAGTTATGAATGAAAAAACTAAATGTGTCGATTGCGGCAAAACTGGCTGGATCTGGGTCAGCCCAGATACTGTCCTTTTGTTGGTTAGGGCAGATTTAAAAAAATGTAATGAACAAATAAAATTAAAATATAAGAATAATGAATCGTATATTCGATTAAATGAATTTGGAAGTAATGAACGATAACTGTTGATAAAGTTCATTGCCTTCTTTTGATAGGTTTATTACCCTTTGATGATTAAGAGGTTTCAGTTGGAAAGAGATGGGTGGTTTGATCAAACATCCTTTTATATAGATAGAAGAATGCTCTTGGCCAAGAAGCTCACAACATTGCCATCCGGAAGTGTAACGGACCAACACACAAAACTGTGTGTTACCATGAACGTTTATAGTCAGGTTAATACGATTGAGTGAGAATTACTCATAAACGCGGATGGCAAAAAAAAACAATAACAAAAACCTGAGTGACGTCAACTTCGAACTCGAAACACTTAGGAGTTAGTCTTAAAGCTTAAGGCTTCGTATTGCTTAATTTATCTTAATTTATTCGTTTATTTTCAATTTTCTCTTTATTTCATTGCTGGTTAGGACACGTCATCCGCATTAAAACAGACCGGTTCTCGAAATACAGCATTTGAATTGAAGAATGATAACATCAGACGAAAACTCGGACGACCAAAGACGATATGAAAAACAACTGTCGACAGAGACCTGAAAAACGGGGAGCTGACGCAGGACGAGGCATACATGGCAGTACAGGACAGAGAGAGATGGCGAATCTGGGCGGCCCAAATATCTTCTTCTTCTTCTAGGTTCCATGCCTGGTCCAGGCGTCGGATACTGCATGAATTATCTCTCTCCATTCCTCCCTGTCTCTTGCTTTTTCAAACAGCTCTTGGATTGTTAGGTTGGTGAAGCCCTTCAGTTGGTCTATGAGTGTTTTTCTTTGTCTTCCCCGGGCGCGTTTACCAGGTATTTTTCCACAACTTGCCAGGTATTCATTCTTATCTTTCCTCACTATGTTTCCGAAAAGGCCCAAATATATCAAAGATAATAATGCGAAGTTGAATGTAAGCTTCAATTTAATTACAAAAACAGATCAAAAGAACATTATTCTTTATTTCTTCGAGCTTCGAGCAGCAACATTTACACAAATATATCAAAGGCACGGTAGGAACTAGGATCAAAGGATATGTTTATTTAACTAATGATTATAAGTTGTTTTTATATTGATTTTTCAAACTCTGTATTTTCTCCAAAAGACACGACGAGCAAATCCCATTTAAGGCTTCTCTCTCGAATCTGACCGATCACTTCGATGTTGGAGAGCGGTATAGACAAAAATTTTGACATTATAACTTTTGAGAACCATGATAGTTTTCGGTTTCTACAACTATCTTTTGTTTTGCTTACCGGCGTTGAAATCGAAATGCCTTTGTGGCAAAAATCGAAGTACCCATTGCATCAAATATGAAAAATAATGCTCTTTAAAGAAATGGAAGTATAACTTCACTCATTAGTCGCCATGAAATGAGATTTAGCTTTAAAGGTTTAATATTAATAACTGGCTTGGGTTAAAAATAGTGTATTGTAATCTCCTTTCGCTTTGTTGAAACTGAGCGCGTTGTATTAATGCCTATCTATATCTATCTATATCACTAATTCCTGCTTTCATTTCTTCATTTGCTATATTATGTATAGATAGAATGAAGTTGACGTCACTCTGGTCTTTATTATTGTTTTTTGCCATCCACGTTTATGAGTAATACTCACTAAACGGTATTATCCAGACTATAAAAGTTCATGATTACACATAGTTTTGTGTGTTGGTCCGTTATACTTCCGGATGGCAATGTTATGAACTTCTTAGCCAAGCGCTTACTATCTATAGTTTCCGCTCATCACACGAATGATGGCTCATTCATTCCCGTACGATATAGATAGTATGCAGATGACGTCACTCGGGCCTTTGTTATGGTTTTTGCCATCCGCGTTTGTGAGTTGTTCTCACTAAACTGTATTAACCAGACTATAAAAGTTCATGGTTACACAGAGTTTGTGTGTTGGTCTATTATACTTCCGGATGGCAATGTTGTGAACTCCTTGGCCAAGCGCATTCTATCTATAGATAGTTCGAAGATGACGTCACTCAGGTCTTTGTTATTGTTTTTTGCCATCCGCGTTCATGAGTAATGCTCACTGAACTGTATTAACCCGACTCGTAACGTTCATGGATACACACAGTTTTGTATGTTGGTCCGTTATAATTCCGGGTGGCAATGTTATGAGCTTCTTAGCCAAGCGCATACTATCTATAAATGCTACTATAGATAGTATGTGTTTGGCTAAGAAACTTATAACATTGCCATCCGGAAGTACAACGGACCAACACACAAAACTGTGTGTATCCATGAACTTTTAGAGTCGGGTTAATACAGTTCAGTGAGCATTACTCATAAACGCGGATGGCAAAAAACAATAACAAAGACCTGAGTGACGTCATCTTCGAACTATCTATACGCGTTGTATAAAATGAGTAGGTCAGTATCTACACATTTATCTGCTTGTAATTGATTACTTTCTTGGCGGTAACAGCTGCTGTGAGGTCTGTATATATATATATGTATGTGCGTGTGTCTGTGTGTG
>NC_088362.1:10613010-10623010 GCF_034508935.2 Berghia stephanieae
GTACTGCATTGACATCAGCACAGCAAGAGCTCCCGTTTTCTATCTCAGCAGCGAATGTGTTGTTTTGTATGTATCGTTAGTGTTATATCTTCTTATCGAATCAATAACTCTAAATCGATAGATGCTTTTTGTAGGACGACAATCTGTTCTCATGGTAACAGAGTTTGTATTTAAATGAAAAGTTAAAACAAGATATTGTCCCATGGTCAAACGCTTGGCTTGGAGTAAATATTGTAAATGAGAATGTGTTTGGAATTTATCTTATGACAATTTTTGTACTTGAAAAAATTTAACAAACATTAACCCTCATCTTACCACCTACAACACAATCGTCACATTTGTTACGACACAATATAGACACATTTTTCCTAATTCATATAGTTTATTTTGCACATCACAATGATCTTTGTTTAATTAATAAGAACATAAAGTTGTTTTCAAAAATCAATTTTTCTGCTGGGTACGCCTGCCATTTTGGGAAAATACTGATCATGGTCGGTAAGGAGAGAGTGAAACTGCAGTCGAAATATCAGTCGTAAGACATGCAGGGCAATCTGTTCTCACGGTAACAGAGGTTGTATTTATATGAAAATACAACACGGTCCCCTTGTCAAACACTCGGTTTTGAGTTTTAAAATATTGAAAACCAGAATGTGTTCGGAGTTTATCTCAACACAATTATGTTTGTACTTGAAAAATCTTCAGAAAAACCAAACTACAGTAGATATCATGTATAAGAAATGCATGGCAATTTGTTCTCACGGTAACAGAGTTTGTATTTAGATTTGCGGCTATGTAGTCTAGTGGTATGACACTCGCTTTCGGATCGGAAGGTCCTGCACATTCTCACATTCTCTCACTGTACTCAGCTGTAAAATGAGTACCTGGGCGTTAAAAGCGTTGTCTCTGTCGGGAAAAAAATTGTAATATCGCCTAACAGGCGTCTTGTCTCGTTCTACTTGTTATGGGTTACTGATGTAAGCTTTTTGAGCACGTTTAGTGGATATTGCTCTATATAAAAGCTCAAGTTTTTGTTTTTTTAGATTTTTCTTTTTTTTTTAGATGAAAAATTAAAATTAAACACCGTCCCTTGGTCAAACACTCGGCTTTGAGTAATATTGAAAATCAGAATGTGTTCGGAATTAATCTCATGACAATTTTTTGTATTTGAAAAATCCTCACAAAGACTAAACTGTAGTAGAGATATCATTCATAAGAAATGCCATAAAAAAATAGTGCGATGTCTAATATGTGCGGCTATATGGTCTTGTGGTATGACACTCGCTTTCGGATCGGAAGGTCCTGGGTTCGACCCTAGATCGGCGCATAGTACTCACATTCTCTCACCGTATTCAAATGCGTATATATATATATATATATATATATATATATATATATATATATATATATATAAAACCTAGGAGTCTCCGATCCAAAGGCGTGCGTCATGCAACCCGACCACATAGCCGTACAATCAAATTACATAATCATTTTTACAAAGAAGACACGGCTTTACACATAACGGCACCTCTTCGTACAAAACTCCTGCATCAGATCTAATGATACTTTAGATAGCTATATCCACATGCAGATTCACGTTACTTGGCTATCTACTATTTATACTTGAAATGTATGACGGTATCATATTTCAACAACTCGTTGTGATCAAACGTATAGATAGTATGCGCTTGGCTAAGAAACTGACAACATTGCCATCCAGAAGTATAACTAACCAACACACAAAACTGTGTGTAACCGTGAACTCTTATAGTGTGGTTGATACAGTTTAGTGAGAATCACTCCCAAACGCGGATGGCAAAATACAATAACAAAGACTAAAGTGACGTCAACTGCATACTATCTATAGATGACAATTTTATGCGCTATGTGGTCTAGTGGTATGACACTCGCTTTCGGATCGGAAGGTCCTGGGTTCGAGCCTCGAGCTCGGCGCATAGTTGAGTCCTTGGAAAAGGCTCTTTACTCACTTTCTCTCACCGTACTCAGGTGTAGAATTAGTACCTGGTCGTTAACAACGCTGTCTTTGTCCGAAAAATTGTAATATCGCCTAACAGGCGTTATGTTTCGTCCTACATGTTAAATGTTGCTGTTGACCAGGGACCCCTTGTAAAGCGCTTTGAGCACATTTAGTGGATATTGCGCTATATAAAAGCTCTATTATTTTATTTATTTAAAAATTTTAATAAGCAGATAATGGCGTTATGACAACAAAAAATACTATTCAATCCAGCTCTGGAAACAACAGATGTAGCCACCCGTCCATCTGGGAGTTTGTGAAAATGAATACTTGATCTTTTTTATCATTATTACATAGCGCAATATCCACTGAACGTGCTCAAAACGCTTTACAAAGAGTCCCTGATCAACAGCAACATGTAACATTGTAGATCGAAACATGACGCCTGTTAAGCGATTTTACAATTATTTTTCCGATGGAGACAACACTGTTAACGACAAGGTACTCATTCTACATCTGAGTACTGTGAGAGAATGTGAGTGAAGAGCTTTTTCCAAGGAATCAACTATGCGCCGAGCGCGGCTCGAACTCAGGACCTTCCGATCCGAAAGCGAGTGCCATACCACAAGATCACATAGCCTCACAACTAAGAATACTATTATTTCCAGACATGGAAACATCTGGTACTTTGTGAAAACGAATAAACAATAAAATGCATGAATAAAATGGATAAACAATTAAAATTAAAGTCCTGTTGAGAAGAATTAGAAAAATTATTAAGCTTGTTCTTGTTTTTTAATTCAAGACACTAGATTTTCTCTCCTCGATAAAAGCGTAGGTAAATTTCAATTTAGATTTAGAATGTACTAGCTACGCCTAGAACTATATTGAATGGGACAGGCGCTATATGTTGGTGGGATGGGGGTGGGAGAGTGGGATATATTCTTCATATAATTCTCGTTCTGGCACTGTTTCATACACACTATTTCAATTTTTATCTGTGACCCATCGTCTCAAAACGGTATTATGTCGGAACGAACCATATGCTTAAAAGCCGAATTAAATGTTAAATTGGTCAAAAATATAAATTTTTGGCATTAGCACCCTAAAATATGGTATTCGTTCTCCTAAACAAAACATACAAACTCAACACAAGTCTGATATTTCTGGCTATAAAAAAATCAATTTTCAACATCTTAACCAACCCGACTTAATACCGTTTTGATACGAAGGCTCACATATGTCGCCTGTTCTTGCCCCTTATTTGTCACTGGATCACCCTGGCATAATAGCATTTTGAGGTGATGGGTCGCCTACTGAGCCTGTGGATAAATAGGAAACAACAATGATATACTTAACAATCGTTCGATGTGTTAGCAAAAAACATTAATAACTACACGACATTAATCAATTTTATTCTAACTTTAATTTGACATTTACATTGGTATTTCTACATTCTCTAGCAATAAACGCTGTAGATTCGATAGAAGGTTGTCATGTAGAGAGATGTATCTAGTGATAAAATTGATAAGCATCACTTTCAACGTCAATGGGTTTGTTATTCACAAATTATACTCTCTACCTATTGCCCGCCCATTAATGTCGTCACCCTCGGCATCAATCAAAGTATTCATCGATCTTCCCTTTCATGAATCATCAATATATAGTCATCACCATATATCTTCACCATTATCATAAAAATATTTATATCATATATTATCAGCGAGCATCATCACACAATCATCATCATCATCATCATCATCATCATCATCATCATCATCATCATCATCATCATCATCGCCGTAAGCGTACAGTCATTACATCAGTATATCAATACGATCACAGTAATAATAATACGATAATATAATAATAATAATCAATCATCAAATAATAAAATAATAAATAATATTAATCATTCACATAAAATTCACAAATTATAGCAAAATGTATCTACAGCTGTAGAAAGCTCCACAGTTCCTCTTTGTTTTTTTGTTTTGTTTTGGTTCATTTTGTGCGGCTATGTTGTCTAGTGGTATGACACTCGCTTTCGGATCGGAAGGTCCTGGGTTCGAGCCTCGCGCTCGGCGCATAGTTGATCCTTGGAAAAGGCTCTTTACTCACATTCTCCCATCGTACTCAGGTGTAAAATGAGTACCTGGCCGTTAACAGCGTTGTCTTTGTCCGAAAATTATAATATCACCTAGCTGGCGTCATGTCCCGTCCTAAATGTTAAATGTTGCTGTTGACCTGGGACCCCTTGTAAAGCGCTTCGAGCACATTCAGTGGATTTTGCTCTATATAAAGCTCAATTTAAATTCAATTTGGTTGTTGTCTTTTGGGTTTTTGTTTTTTGTGTTTGGTTGTTTGTTGGTTGGTTTGTTCTTTGTTGGGTTTAGTTTGTTTTTGTTGTTTTTGTTTTGTTTTTTTTGCCGTTTTAACGTGCAATTTTGTAGTCTTGTGGTATGATACATTTCTTCCGACCAAACGGTCCTTTGCAGAAGCCTACTCCTGACGGCACAATGTTGAGTCCTTGGAACAGACTATTCCTTCACGTTCCCTCAACATACTCGGGTATAAAATGAGTATCTCGCCGGTAACAGAGCTGTTTTTATCCCCCCAAAAAAATTGTAATAGCGCCTTCCACCCGTAATGTCTCACCTCCCATGTTAAGTGACAGTGATATCTTGGGTCCCTTATAAAACGCTTGGAATAAAAATGAGCTAAATAAAATGCTCAACTTTCTTTTTTAAAATTGTCATTGTCATGTTCACGTTCTTCACCATACCATACTGGGTGGGGATCCTGACCTCCCATAGTGGACAGGGAGATACATGCTGTCTTCTATCCCCCCCCAGACCCGTTTTCCAATTGTTTCCTGTCGTTGTCTTGGTAAAAGATTACTTAGTTTTGTTCTGACCCCGGCCGGAGTCCTTTGCTGGGAGGAAAACAGTCGAATGTATAGTTATAGTTTTGGGAGATGATATTTTTTTCCTTGTAAATTATCTCTCTGTTATGCATTGTATTATGTTTAGTTTACATATTATATTATATTATTTGTAAACATTTGAGTGAATTCCTCTTAGTTGGGACCTGTACTTGTGTCTGGATGAGACTTTTAGATGATCTCCGACTAAGTACTTTGACTGTGTGCTCTTGGAATCTAAATCTGTTCCCTATTTGAACAAATTCCCCTTTGTCTTACCTTTTCTTGGGTGCTTTAATTGTAATCCTAGAACTTTTTACTATCCCATTTTCTTCCTTTTTACTGGCGCAGATATGACCTTAATGTGTTGCTAGCGCCGTACAAGCCTTAAAAACAAAAACATCACCATACCATAACTTGATCACTAAAAGATAGAATTAAGTTGACGTCACTCGGGTCTTTGTTTTTGTTTTTTGCCAGCCACGTTTATGAATAATTCTCACTTTAACTGTATTATCCAGACTATAAAAATTTTTTGTGTTGGTCCATTATACTTCCGGATGGCAATGTTTTGAGCTTCTTAGCCAAGCGCACACTATCTATACCCTCTCATAACCACACATATTTTTCTCCTTCTCCAGCGTGAGTGTATTTCAATCCACGTTGGACAAGCAGGAGTCCAGATAGGCAATTCTTGCTGGGAGTTGTACTGCCTGGAACACGGTATCCGACCCGATGGACAAATGCCTTCAGATTCCTCCATAGGGAAATGTGATGACTCGTTCAACACTTTCTTCAGCGAAACGGGAAGCGGCAAGCATGTACCCAGGGCTGTTTTTGTA
Organism: Berghia stephanieae; assembly: GCF_034508935.2. NCBI lineage: Eukaryota > Metazoa > Mollusca > Gastropoda > Nudibranchia > Aeolidiidae > Berghia > Berghia stephanieae. The sequence goes on from NC_088362.1 coordinate 10,618,754, forward strand.
GACTTAGAACCGACCGTCATTGGTGAGTTAGTTGGTTATATCAGGACTAATTTGACTTTTAAAAGACACCAATAAATATATATATATATATATATATATATATATATATATATATATATAATATATATAAATATAATTGTGTGCTCTTGTTTCAGGCATTTAAAGGATAAGTCTTATATTCAGCCTTAAATGAGATAATATCTAATAAATAAATAGTTTAAAAACCCATGGAAAAAGTAATGGTTAACCCTCTCCTTACCAGCCATTTTCAAGATTTTCCCCAAAACTTCACACATAACTAACACAAAATAGATTTTTTATCACTCAGACATAATAGTAGTAAAATTCTTGCGATACATAAATCTAATTACTTTAGCAAAACATGCCCTACAACAAACTGTTCATTTTCTTGAAATTTTATGATGTACAAAAGAAATTTGAAGAAGAAAATTGTTGATTGTATCGTAACAAATGTGACGATTTTCCTATAGTTGGTAAGGAAAGGGTTAAGGTTAACTCTTGGTTTTATCTGCCGCTTTAAATTACATTTTGTTTTTTAACTATTAGATAGTGTCGAATCAATAATTTGAAATACTTCATTCAAGATTTAGCATTTAAATATTTTGTTGATGGTTTCGACTTCGAAGAATGGAAGACTGTTCACACAAACACTCAGAATACTCTCTCTCTCTCTCTCTCTCTCTCTCTCTCTCTCTCTCTCTCTCTCTCTCTCTCTCTCTCTCATTCATGAAAGGAACAACAACAGCAAAAAAATGAGCTTTATATAGTGCAATATCCACTAAATGTGCTCAGAGCGCTTTACAAGGGGTCCCTGACCAACAGCAACATTTAACATGTAGGACGGGACATGCCGCCTGTTAGGCGATATTACAATTTTTCGGACAAAGACAGCGCTGTTAAAGGCCAGGTACTCATTTTACACCTGAGTACGGTGAAAGAATGTTACTAAAGAGCCTTTTCCAAGGACTCAACTATGCGCCGAGCGCGAGGCTCGAACCCAGGACCTTCCGATCCGAAAGCGAGTGTCATACCCCAAGACCACACAGCCGCACTGCAACCACATTATCCCTACCCCGTTATTTTGTTCTGCGTTTCAGATGAAGTTCGAACAGGCACCTACAGAGAGCTATTCCACCCCGAGCAATTGTTCTCTGGCAAGGAGGACGCGGCCAACAACTATGCTCGTGGTCATTATACTGTAGGCAAGGATCAAATAGACGTGGTTGTGGACAGGCTTAGGAAACTGGCCGACGGATGTAGTGGTCTTCAAGGGTTCCTTATATTTCACAGGTAATGAGATCAAAAATAATCCTGATCCAATCCTAGATTTTTGCATTGTTTGTGCACAATAATTTAGGCTAAAACTTAAATCAACATGTGACCAAACGGTTTAAAATTCCTCTATTTCGTGGTGAACCAGAGGTCGTGATAGCTAAAGTGATAATTGTCGTTTTGGTCATTTTCTCAAAAAAAAAAAACATATCTACTAACATAACCCATTAAAAGAAATAGGTAGCAATAACATTATTCACTGTTTAATTCAGCTCTACATGATTCCGTTTTGAGACTGCAGGTTACAAATTATCTTTGTTTTATTAAGTAATATCAACTAAAAATAAACTTTATTCCTTTTGACCTGTTGAAAATTGTCTTTCTGATGACAAATATACTATATACTTTCTCCCTCTCTCTCTCTCTCTCTCTCTCTCTCTCTCTCTCTCTCTCTCTCTCTCTCTCTCTCTCTCTCTCTAGAGAGAGAGAGAGAGAGAGAGAGAGAGAGAGAGGGAGAAAGAAAGAGCTACAAGTCTTTTTTTTGTCTTGAAATTCGGATGTTGATTTTCTTTCCACGTGTCCATCACATTGATTGAATATCCTCCTACAGCTTTGGAGGTGGTACTGGTTCAGGGTTCGCATCCCTTCTTATGGAACGTCTGTCAGTGGAATATGGAAAGAAATCCAAGCTAGAGTTTGCTATATATCCAGCACCTGAGGTTAGTGGGAAAACTTACTTATTGACTTATTAATAATTTACAGTTCCTCCACCTATGTCTATTTATGGACCAATCTTTGGACTCTATCCCATCTGAGGGAAATTATATTTATTTATGTCTATTCGTCATTCTCAGAGATCCTTAGTCGCAAACTTTTTCTTTTCATCTTTGGTTTTACAATAAAAAAAACGTATATTTTGTGTGACATTAAATGTCTAGTTATGAGCCACAATTTGGTAATTGCCTTTTTAATCATTTTAAATGTATGAAAAGTAGGACAGCCTGCCGAATCATATGTCAGATAGTAATATAAACTAGTGAATAAGGACTTACTTAAAAGGGGTATGTTGGAAAACTCCCAAAGAAACTACTAAAAAACGATCAAACAAATTAAAGCTATTTAACCATTCATATTATTTGGGTGATCAACTTATCTTTAGTCTTGCAGTTTACCTTGGTATAATCATTTCATTTTTATCAAGGGAATTAATAAATACTTTCTTTATGTCCTTTCGACCATCGAGAGTTATAAACCATGTATTTAGTGAAGATTGATTCCAACTGTATGTAGTTGGCAATTGGGGATGTCCACGAAATAAAATATATAACAATGTGAAATTGAATGTAAGCTTCAATTTGATATACTAAAACAGATAAGATGGACGTTTCGGGTTTCCCTTTTATCAACAAGACAGGATGAGTGAAACTCTACAGACGAATGAGATAATGTGGTAGTTGTGGCGTTGTTCATATCAAAGAAAATAAAACAAGAAGAAATAAATAGAAAAATATATCAGTTTTTATTATCGTTCACCCACGCCTTGATTAGTCGTCAACCTATTATTACCAATTATTGTAATATAATTTATAATAAGGGAGAGAAATCGTGACCACACATCTTCTACTCTTCCGGTTCCAAACTCTTTGGAAGTGTGCATGTAACCAGTCCTTCCAAGGAATAATAATGATAAGGTTACTTATTGAATCATCATAAGATGGCATACCTATTTTAGTAGCAAGATGTATTGTCAAATTCTTGTGGTTACGGGATGTGTCAGAGCGAGGGTAGATGATCTTTATTGACAACCAAAATATATTTAGACAAAAAAACAAGATGCAATCATTCTGAATCCAGAAGATCAATTCCAAAAGGTGCATACCAATCCTCCGAAAGACTGGTTTTACACGTCCAATGAGATTGGAACCAGTTTTGTTTTTTTTACATCACTTTTGTTTGCTATTGTGTGATATGAATATAATTAATAAATAGAGGTGCCTAAATGAGTCAATAAAATGGAGATAAAGATAAAGGGAGTAAATCTGATTCATGAATGAACAACACAAAACAAACGACGTTTCGGCCCTTGGCCTTTATCAAGTAAACAAAGAATACATATATACAAACACACACACATTTAAAAAATTTCGCCTATATTATTATGACAATGTAATATAAATATACATATATATATATTATTCTGTGTTTACTTGATAAAGGCCAAGAGCCGAAACGTCGTTTGTTTTGTGTTGTTCATTCATGAGTCAAATTTACTCCCTTTATCTTTATCTCCATATGAATATAATGTGTATTTTTTGTAGTCTCATTAGCCCATTTAAATTTCCAGATTGCTACCGCTGTAGTCGAGCCTTACAACGCTATCCTAACGACGCACACGACTCTAGAACATTCCGATTGTGCTTTCATGGTGGACAATGAAGCAGTGTTTGATATTTGCAAGAGGAATCTGGACATTGATAGGCCTTCATATACCAACCTCAACAGACTTATGGCTCAAATTGTTTCTTCAATCACTGCTTCTTTACGGTAACAAAAAAAAAGCTTAGTTTATGAGTTTTCTTGACCCATGCCTTCTTGCTTCATAATCATCTGATTCGGAAGCCTAGATTGATTCTCATTGTGGTAAGACACTCGACTTGTATCCTAGCGGTTTCGAACTCGAGACCTGTTGTGGGGGAGGGGGGGGGGCGCAAAATTGAGTTTACTGGATTGGGCTCTTTTATTTACTCATGTTTTCTCACAATACAGGTGAAAATGAGATTATGTCCGGTAACTACTTTCTTTCTTTCTTTCTTCTTCTTCTTCTTCTTCTTCTTCTTCTTCTTCTTCTTCTTCTTCTTCTTCTTCTTCTTCTTCTTCTTCTTCTCAAATAAACTGACTGACTCAGATTAAGTATTTCTGTTGACGTTGCATAATGTCCCAGGTTTGGTGCCTTTTATATTTTCG
>NC_088362.1:10625510-10630510 GCF_034508935.2 Berghia stephanieae
TCTTGAAAAAACAACAAAAACACCTTCTCTATCAAAAGATACGTCCTAAAAATATAACACTTTGTATGCTTAAAAAGTGATTTACTTAAAAAAAAAAAAAAGAAATTAGTTTTGTGCTGGCTTGGCAGTGGGAGCCGACTTGTTCGCAAAATCTTATTTTTGAACCTTGTTGCACCAGATTTTTTTGGCCTTTTCTTTAAACTATCCAGTAAAAAACACAAATGATCATGTTCTTGAGTCCTTGGAAAAGGCTCTTTACTCACATTCTCTCACCGTACTCAGGTGTAAATTGAGTACCTGTCCAGTAACAGCATTGTCTTTGTCCGAAAAATTGTAATATCGCCTAACAGGCGTCATGTCCCGTCCTACATGATAAATTTTGCTGTTGACCAGGGACCCCTTGTAAAACGCTTTGAGCACATTAAGTGGATATTGTACTATACAAAGCTCAATTATTTAATTATCATTTTTGTCATTGGGGTTTTTTGGGGGGTTGTTTTGGTCGCTCCTTTATTGTTAAGAAAATCATTGTTTTATCTCTTCATTTTCCAGGTATGTCGGAGAGGGCATGGAGGAAGGAGAATTTGCTGAGGCAAGGGAAGATCTTGCTGCCTTGGAGAAAGACTATGAGGAGGTGGGGTTGGAGTCTTATGATGGAACACTGGAGGAAGAGGAGGAGTACTGAAACAGATAGATTATAATATAAAGTCATATCTACTTTGTTGTAAGACCGTAAAAACTGGCTTGTTGAAAATGCACGCTCATCTTTACGTCTACGATAATATTTAGCTTACTTAAATATTAGCTTTGCTTTGTTTTTAAATACTGTCTCAATTTTAGTTTTACGCTATGATTAATTTAGAAATAAATGATTGAAAATAAATTTTCCCACAAATCAGAAAATAAACTATATCATTGTTGATTGCTGTCACGGAGGAATTTGATTTTAGAATGACAATTAAAGAATCAGTGTTAAGACACCAATCACGGTAGTGCTATTAATAAGTATATAATATGAGATACAATGTGAGACATAAAAAGTACAAGATAAAATACATCAATAGATAAGCCTTCCTCGATTATAGATCAAAGATCAGACCTTCTGAGAGACAAATGCTCTACTTGCTACGACACAACTTTTGTTTATAAGGGGCAGCTTAGCGCTCGAGCCAACGTCTACGAGTTCGCATCCCCGCCGCGTTATGTAGCCTTGAACAACTAACCCCATCACCTTAGCCAACTTTGCGGCATTACACTGCGGCAAACGCCTGGGTTGTTCCAATCTTTCCTTGAAACAGGCTCGAAACAGAAAAAAAAATCCCTTGGGGATGAATAAAAGAAATAGTCAGATATCCTGTGTGATGCCACAATTGCAGATCCGTCTATCAATTGGGACTCTATGCGGCTCCATCCCCAGTCGAGAGATGTGTGTGTGTGAGGGGGGGGGGGGGGTCTTGTATTTTTGTTTCTGCTATGTCTTGCATTGAACCGTACAAACCTTAACCATTTCGAAAACAAAATTAGATAGTTCATAACCGCTAGCCTCCGTGACAGTATAATTTCCATCGATATTATTAGTCTGATTTACTTTTATTATCAACATCCTTTATTATGGATTGAAAGAACACAAAAAAATGTGCCTATCAAATCATTTATAATTTATAACTATTCTAGATACTTATTTTTTTAGAATATTGTGACAATTTTTACTGATCTCAGCGATGAAACAAACAACATGTTTCATATTGAAGAATAAATAAAGATTATCATTATTTCTATTGTTCTTTCATACGTTGTAGTGTTTTTATCGTGTAGTGGCTTATTTTGTGGACCGTGTCGCTTTGCTGCCGTACGCTATAAAAAAAAACAACACATTTTTAAAAGTTTTGGGCAGAAAAGTCGTACTTCAAGTATCGATCGTTCAAAATGACTCTCATATTATCAAAACTCTCAAACCTGAGAGTTCAAGGAAATCCTTCCTATTTTAATCGAATCAATGTTTTGAAGGGACAATTTTCTGGTCAAAATGTTTAAAATATGTTGTTTTTTTTTCCAGAATACAGCAGACTTGATGGGTAGCCCTTGAAAAAATAATTCGAATTTTCTTTAGACCCTTCGAGAGACTGGAAATATTTCACTTTCAATAGCATTTGATTTTAAACTTTGTGAGGAGGAAAAGTCTCGGAGAAAGAAAAAAATTCGGTGTATGATTGGAATTTGCGAGACTCTTTCACTTGCTTAGAAACGATAATGGGATACAGATCGCTTGTGTAAAAAGATTCGCAAAATGTGTTGTATCTCTTATCTTAGATCCACACTGTCATAAACAAACTGTCAGTGGTTCACGTCCAGGGTTCGAGTCCCGCTTTGACCTGCTCGTTGTTAAGTCCTTGGAAAAGATCTTTACTCACATTCTCTCACCGCAATCAAGTGTAAAATTAGTGCTGGTCGTTTGCATTGTTGTCTCTGTAACAATAAATGTATACCGCCTAACAGGCGTCATATCTCGTTATATATATTAAGCGTTGCTGTTCACTAGGAACCCCTTGTAAAGCGCGCTTTGAGCACGCTAATTTGATATTGCGGTATATAAAGGCTCAACTTTGGGGGGGGGGGGTTAATTTTAAAACGTTGAAAATAGAAGAAATCAGAGGCGCCTTTTTCAGCATTGAAATAAAACGACTCTCCACCTCCCCATTAATCCTCACATCCAAGGTATGCTGAGTTTCGAAAACAAGAACAGTTTTTTAAATAGAGCATTTAAATAGAGCAATATTGACTAACCGTGCTCAAAGAACTTTACAAGGGGTCCCTGGCCAACAGCAACACTTAACATGTAGGACGGGACATGGCGCCTGTTAGGACATAGACAATTCTGTTAACGGCCAGATACTCATTTTACACCTGAGTACGGCGAGAGAAAATTAGTAAAGTGCCTTTTTCCAAGGGCTCAACTATACGCCGAGCGAGGCTCAAACCCAGGACCTTCCGGTCCGAAAGCGAGTGTCATACCGCTAGACCACATAGCCGCACAGTGTCCACTTTTTGACAAGGACGAGACTAAATCCAAGCCAAAAACAGGCAATATACCTGACATTCCAGGTTAAGTAGGGTCATCCCATTAGGACACATTGACCCTTGAGGTGTTCTGCTTTATGATCTATTATTGTTTGGACTCTTTAGCTAAACTCCAGGAGGCCCAATAAATATTCCATACCGGACTGATTTGAACATGCACCATTGAAAGCATTAAATAGAGCTATGCGTTTGGCTTTTTCACGCCTTTACTTTCCCCTTCATCCATTGTCCCCACTAGAGTAGCAATAATTTAACCAGATAACTGCCGTACTCAGGAAAGCACATTTTGAAAGATTTGTCCAGAAAAGTCGTCCTTCGTGTATCGATTGATTTAAATGACCCTCATCTTGGCAACAACAAAAAAAAACTCCTAAACTTGGGACTTTGCAAAGTCCGGAGTTTGAGAGTTTTGTCGAAGATGAGGGTCATTTAAATTGGTTAATACTTGAAGGAAATGATTTTTTGTCTAATGTGTACATACGTGCTTTTCCAGAGTACTGCAGTTAACAGTTTAAGTAAACAAAATATGCTTTAAAGATACTGCTTTCATCGTTTCTGCATCGTTTTCTCATCATCACATCTTCATGAGTTTGTGGTCGTCTCGCTTGGGAATAATGACCCTGTTTAGATTATTACCAAATGGCCACGAATATAGTCATCAACATCAGTTCAAGTGCAGCGAATCGAGAAAAAAAATCATAATATAAGCGTCACTTGTGTGCAGGTCTGAATTATAAAATAACAGTAAATGCGATGATGATGATGACAGTGATATGCTGATGAGAGAAAGGAATAGGAATTTTAAAAATCCTATTCCATGTCATTTTGACCCTTCTCACTAACGGCGGGACGGAAAAGGATTCAATAGTCTGATGTCACGTCCGCCGGGCAACCAGCAGCTTGGTTCTAAACAAAGAAAATCGGTACTTTTTATTCTTCATGCTGGCTAAAAACTTTTACATGTCGTGTGATCAGAATGTATAAAAGTCAAGACATGATCAGATTTATAGCGTTTTTCTCCTCTGGATACACTTTTTATGCTCGTCCGCCATTGTTCCGATGGTTTAGAACCAGTTACTAAGCTACCATACGTCAATTCGTAGGAAGTGACGTCACGATTGTTGAAGCTTATTGCAAGCATTCGGTGGCAAAAAAAGATCCGAAGTTGGATCACGCCTCGGGCGAAAGGCAAGGAGCCAAGTCTCTGTAAGATTTGTTTACTAAAAGCGTGGACAATTTCCTGTATAATTCCCTTTTCAAAAGAAATTGCAATTTTAAGATGAATGGTTACATATTTCATTCATAGATAAGCTTTGTATTAAACAATGTCTATATAAAACCATGACATGGTTGAATGTCCGTTACGATATGAAAGCTTAAAGGTTTTGAAAGTAATCTGGGAACAGCAACACAATTCGAGCCGAAATGATCAAAACATATTGACTCGAAATAGATATGAATAAGGCCACTTGAAGTTGAATGCATAGCAAAAGGACTGTCTTTCCCAAGGAATAAATGCATGAAGATACGAGTGTAATTAAACTTGCAAGTTCTACAATTCATATTTTGAACATTTTTGCTATGACAAGTTAGGCCATCTGTTTTCACCCTCAACCGATAAGGCTAAATTCTTCTAAATTATTATTTCCCCCATTGTGCCCTGACGACCAAATCGATTTTCCAAAGACAACAAAACGGTGGTATAACTCCGGTTTCAAAAATTTCAGATGGAACTGCTCTCTTGGTGAAAATGGCGAGATGATTGTCTCAAGTTGTAGTGCATCGTTCAAATGGATACATATAAAATTAAATAAACGTTTGATGTTCTCATTAGAGAAACGAATTTTGTTGGCGTTCGGTAGATATAGCTATTTATGGATTTTTGCAAACCTGCAACTAGCACGAAAAATTCCTAGAATAAC
>NC_088362.1:10635510-10645510 GCF_034508935.2 Berghia stephanieae
AAGTTTCCTGACCAAAGTGAATAACAAATGTATTTTAATGAATGGCAGAGTTGTTTTGCTGTTTGGTTGTTTGGCTGTTTTGCTTGTCTCTCAAAGGTCAAGTGGGAACCAAAACACATCATCGTGTTGGGTATAAGAATAGCCAACTTCAACACAACATAATAACATATACCGATACGGATCAATGCTTCGGCCTACCCACGTAAGTTAAGGAAAAGAGGACCGGAGTGACTAAACCACATAGTCTGACTTAAAAGTTAGGGTAAACATGATTTAATGTAATATTCAATGCATATTTCTTGGAAGTATATAGAGTCTACATCTAACAACGTTTGCACAATATTGAACTTCGTTTTTTTTTTAATCAGGTAAGTCTTCATTATTTTGACAAATTCAGTATCCTTTACATTCTTTACTGTAATATTATTATTGTAAATATCCGCGAGAAATCCTGCCAACTACTATAAAGATAGTATTGGTCAACGCTGAAACTGATATTTATCTAGAATAAAAATAAACTTGAAATTAAATATCTTAATTTCTAGTAATGTTTTATAAGATATCATTATTATTTAAGCTTTATTCCTTCTTCGATAACTTATTATACAACAATAAATTCAGTGGATAAGAGTGTCCACATTGCTTCCACTTCGTGTTTTGTTCACGGGTGGATGATTTTCGCCATAATATTATTATGCTCTTTCATCTCAGCTGTGTCACAAATATCAACATAAAATTTACGTAAACTTTAATATCTATTTTTATTCCATACATTAAAATGCAGCTTTATATTTTGAATATGCATACTATTGAGCAATTTATTTTTAAAACTGTCTAATTTTACAATTACGTTGTTTAAACGATTTGTAAAAGGTGTAAATGTTATTTTTATGACATTATATAAAGATTTTGAACTTTGAACTTTGAATAAAGCAGGGAAGATAATGATATTAAGTATATTATATAATTTGTTGTTTTGACGACGTCTAGTTACAATCTAATGAATTGTTTAGGGGGTTTGTTTTGTTGGGGGTTTTTTAAGGGGCGGGGGGGGGGGGTGGTAGGAGTTGTTTGTTTTGTTTTTATTTTTAATTTCTTCCTTTTTTTAAAATTTAGATAACAACTCTACATTATCAGAAAGAAACATTCAAATATCTACGCTAGTACTCCAGGCAAATCTCGTCAATCGGGTTTGAATTTGGAAAGAGCTAGTAGGGGAAAATACATTTCAATTCAAAATGATCTTAATTAAATAATTCAAAGGCTTTTTTATGTTAAAGAAACAAAACTCACTTCCCCTATAAGGCATTCGTTTAACTCGCATTTTAAAATATGAAATTTAAAATTTAAATGTAAGCATTAGATTAGCCTCGACAAAATTAACGTTTTGTAGCAATTGATCATATTTACAGTGTAGATAAGTTAGGCACTAGGCAGCTTTCGATAAATTCATGTCATTTATTTTCGTGACCAATGACTATGACCAAAACTTGGTTCTCTCTCAATACGAAACATAATGCAGTGCTATTTTCTCTTCTTCAGTTTACTTACTGTTCCCACTGACATATGTATAGTTACTAAAATATGAAACTTGGCGATATTTTTCATCAGTTGTGATAAAGAATAAAGATTATTTCATACGTTACAACCAACTCTAAGTTCCCATTCCTTATCCTTTTAACTCTAAATTCACTTTCAGACGTCCGATTCATCTCAACATAATACCGTTTTTTTAACGGTGGGTCACATTTCTTTCCCATGAATCTTCCGGTTGCTTCAATTTTTAAGTTTTAAAATTCCTCATTTGAAAAAAAAATCAGTTTTAACGAAAATTTCAAATTTTAGGGGTTTTCGGGTTTTATGATATGCAACCAGGCTTCTGACCTGTAGGTTTCTTGTTCTATCCCCGCTTTTGGTGACACAACGTCTCTCCTTGGAAAAGGGTCATCACTCACATTGTCTCGACGTACTAAGGTGTAAAATAACTACCGATAACAGTGTTGTCTTTCAGAAGTCGCCTCGGCCTATCTGTTTAGTTTTGCTGTTAGCTAGGATCCCTGCACGTATTTTGAATCCGTTATGTGGATATCGCCCTGTATAACATCTCAAGATTCAAGATTGGATAGTTGTTGCAAAGTATATATAATATGTTTTAAACGAGAAAAAAATATAGTTATAGTTTCCGATGTATTTACGACATTGAACAAAATCTGCTATAGTTCAAAGATGTGCTTTAAAGATTGTTATGAAGAAGGGTTGATATTTGATCAAAAATGGAGAACTCGCTCTTTATGGATATAGATCGCTAATTGCAGCTCAGGCTTTAAAAAAAACATGTGGTCTCTCTAGAAACAATTGGCTGTCTTGTCATATTAATGTCCACCTGTTCTTCTTCTTCTTCTTCAAGTATCAAGTCCGTGCCAGACATTGGTGATCATGGTACGCCATTCATCTCTCTGACCTTCTCTATGGATGAAGATTACTCACAGGCGGTCATTGCACAAAAGACCACCATGCTACAATGCAAAATGGAGTATACTCTCATGTGTGCATCCTTGTCTTTTCGTGCTTAACCCTCTCCTTACCGCCTATAGGAAAATCGTCACATTCGTTACGATACAACAAACATTTTTATTATTCAAATATCTTTTGTTCATCATAAAATTTAAAGAAAATGAACAATGTGTTGTAGAGCATGTTTTCCTAAATAAATCATGGATCACAAGAACGTTACTACTCTTGTGTTTGAGTGATAAAAAATATATTTTCATGATAGTTTGATTTGAAGTTTTGGGGAAAATAATTAAAATGATAATTTATTATTTGGTACTGTGTGGAAATGTTTACAGCAGTAAGGGCAACGCGTACCCTTCTAGTGGATAGGAACATTAATTAGACTTAACTATCAGCTGAATTATGTGCTATAATGACATCCCGTCTCCAGGGAACGATTCCCAGTTGACACAAGCTGATTTTTTTTTTTCTGGGGGGCGGGGTCTCATCAGTCTTGTTGAGAGAAGTAACGGGTGTGACTCAGCAGCCCGATCTTTGCATGACAGTCTTTACCGCAGTTGCCGCACACATAGTTTGACTGTACGTTTTGTGCTTAGTTCTGCTGCCTCTCCTTCCTCCTTGATTTCCTCTCCTCAAACTTCTTTTTTTCCCCTCTCCTCACCTCTTTTGACTCTCTCCCTCACCGCAAATCTCCAACCACTGCGGTCACCAGCAAGCGATTCCCATGTTTTTGAGCTGATGCCTGTCAATTTCATATCTCGCTTGTAGACATCATAGACACGCAGAGCTGGACGGCTGGTTGGTCGACGTGCAGAAGCTAGTTCACCATTCATGTCTTTGGATTTGCGCCCATCGTCCATCCTGTTTACGTGATCAAGCTATCGCAAACGTCGCTGGCAGAGCATGATTTGCATGCTGAGGGAGTTCGCTCTTTCTAGCATTGCCGTGTTGGTGAATCTGGCCTGCCGCTTGATGCTGATAATTCGTCGTAGACAGCGAATGTTCCAGGCAGTTTTCCTGTCTGGCACAATATGTTGTCCCTACGTTGGCCACACAGTAGGCTACTGGGTACGCACGCCTGGTAGACTTTGAGTTTGGTGTTCAAAGTCAGTTGCTTATTGGTCCACACTCTCTTGCTCAGTTTTGCCATGACAGCAGCATCTTTGGCGATGCGCTTGTCTAATTCTGCATCAAGTGAGAGGTTTCTGGTGATGGTTGTGCCCAGGTATGAAGCGATCAGTGACTTATAGCTCCCCGTGGTCAATACGAATTGCTGGTATAGAGAAGACATCCTGACCCATGACGCTAGTTTTCTGGATGTTGATCGCCAGCCCGAATTCCCTGTATTCATGGGAAAACCTGTCCATCAGCCGCCGAAGGTCTTCCTCGGTGTGCTAGCACAGAGCTGTGTCATCTGCAAATAGCATTTCCCTTATGAAGACTATGCGGACCTTGTTCTTTGGTCTCAGATGTGCCAGATTGAACACTTTCCCGTCATTTCTGGTGTGCAAGTGGATCCCTTCTGTAGACTGTTCCAATGCCAATAGATAAATAAATAAATAATAGTCGTTATCAACACGGGCTTCACGTCGAGTTATTTCACGGTTTAACCATTATCAGCAAAACATGCTTTATAATCCTTTAACATCTCTTCGCATAACGCATGTTATTGCCCGTAAAAATGCTTTCGAAATGAAAAAGTCCATTGTCACAGTGACCTTCACCTCCCGCTGATTTGAACACCAATCCTTGGAGATAAGACGTTTCCGCCAACATCAAACGTTTTATATGCTTGCCATACTCCGACAAAACATATCTGTAACCCAACGCATCAAAATGATATTATAAAGATGTGGTTTAGAAGCCAAAATAAACATATTTATTAGTCTAAAATATGTGACTTGGGTTAATTTTATTTTTTAAAGTTTAGATTTTAAGTTTAATGAATATAATGTCTTAAACCGATAAAAACTAAAAGTTCACATTCCTAGCCATTTCAAATTTAAAACCACCTCTGGTATTCTGTTTACAGTAAAAATAAATATAGCCAGAAAACTTTTACTTTGAAGATCCATCAATTAGAATTACCTTCAACTTGACAAAAATGTTTTAATCATTTCATGAGAATGCCTTATTTTTTGAAGTTCGCATAGGGGCCTTTGTTATTTTATAAGTTGGGGTCAATATCATTTGATTGATATTTGAAGGAAAATGTTTTAGGTAAAATGAAAAAAAATGTGTTTTGTTCACGATATAGTAATCAATAGATGTTGTGGAGATTAATGCGTCTCTTTCTTTTCGTTTTACTTTGACTTTGGCTCTAAATAGACCATTCAACGTTTAACAGTCACACGGAAGACATATAAATTTTAATTTAAATGAACTTTTGATCAACTTCGACAATTATGATTTGACGCAAAAAGGGTGAATAAAAATTGGGCGGGCAATATTTTCAGGACTAAATATAACTGGCTATAAACATTTTATGATATTTTCATTGCTTCTTAACTTGTTACTAAAGGGCATAAAAATTATTTCTTTTGTTTTCTTTTTTTTTAAGTTGCTCTTAAAATGGTGAATGGTAAAATATTGTCACATATTTATATATGGTATACCCAGTGGCGTGGCTATATTGGTTGATTTGGTGCCTGGCACCGCATCCATCTTTTAAGAATGGATTACAGAATTTTAAAAGAATAAATTAAAACTGAGAAATGAAATATACCGCCTCTTATTTATAATTTGAGTAAGTCTTTTCTTTAAGTTTTTTTTTCTCTTTCTTTTGTATTTACAACTATAGCATATGTAGGTCATTTTCTTCTGATTCTGGCACCACCTTATACTGTAAGCATGCCACGCCACTGGGTATACCATTGGTCTAACCTAACCAATCGTTACAATGATAATACGATTTTGAGTTCGTGGTTGAAGATTGTTTATTAATTTTTCTTTCTTTTTTGGTCAAAACCTCGCTAGATCTTGAGTAATCTAAAACATGTTTTATTGGGCTTGATTTATGAAGTAGTTAATGGAAACAACAAAAGTATATATTGCATTGCAGAGTATAATATAAAGCAAGAGGGTGGAAATGAAATTATATCCTGAGCTAAAAGTAAGTTTTCCTTCTTCAAAAATGTCCGCGTCGACTTTTTACCCATTACTCGTGCATCGTTGACGGCTAAATGTTTTAGATACAAATGAAAGTTTAGGGATAAATTAAATTAAATTGAGCATTATATAGAGCAATATCCACTAAATGTGCTCAAAGCGCTTTATAAACATTTAACATTTAGGACCGGACATGACGCTTGTTAGGCGATATTACAATTTTCCGGACAAAGACAACGCTGTTAACGGCCAGGTGCTCATTTTACACCTGAGTACGGTGAGAGAATCTAAGTAAAGAGTCTTTTCCTAGGACTCAACTATGCGCTGAGCGCAAGGCTCGAACCCAGGACCTTCCGATCCGAAAGCGAGTGTCATACCACTAGACCACATAACCGCAATGGGGATGAATGACAAATAACTACCAAAGAATCAAAAATCATCTCTATATAAAATAAGGAAATCCAAACTCCCTCTATTGATTGTGACCAAGCCAGTAATGACATAAAACAGCAATAAAAACGAGAGTGTAACAAGGTAAGGTATGTTTGAGTGATTTGTGTCACGTTACCGTTAAAGCGCTTTGAGTCTTGTTAAGATACGAGGTAAGGCGCTATATAAAGACCATATCTTATTATTATCTCAATAATTCTGAAGCATCGAGAATCATTTATTGATGTCAAAATAAAGCCTGAGCGATACATAACACATCTCATGCCACAATCATCTCTATTATAAATAAGGAAATACGACTTCCCCACAATTAATTAATAGTAACCAAACCAGTAATGATATAAGAACAGGTAGTAACAAAATAAAAAAAATAAGGAGTAACAATGTAACGTCTCAATAATTCTGACGGATCAAGAATCATTTATTACTGATGTAAAAATAAAGTCTGAGCGATGCACGAGACATCTCATACCACAAGCATCCTCAGGCGTAGGTGGGAACTTTGTGCCCTAATCGTGATCAGCGGGTGTTGGAGCGACTTCCTTGTTCCACGGAAATCACGCTGGGTTTTTATACCAGCAAAAGCTCTTACCGACTCACTGAAACATGGCGATTAAATTTTATTGCATCCGCGTTGTTCCTATTTATAACAAATTTATAATCAACAAATTAAACGTGACCCACCGCGTCAAACTGGTATTATACCGAGGTAGTTTGGATTCTATAAATTGCTTTTATATCAAAATTATGAGTCTAGGGTTAAGACGCGATGTTTCATTTAGGAGAATCGGTGTATTTTCTCAAAATGACCAAAACTAAAATGTGACATTCCTGGATATTTTAACTTAAAATTATCATTTTAGACATTTGATTTATTCTTACGCGATACTGTTTTGCAGAGGATGGGTCACAAATGTTCCTGTCGTGCCAACTTCATAATGTAGTAGTATACAAACTATTCTAATTTTAAGTGGAATGTGTATATTTAAATACATTTTAAATATCGCTATAAAAAAATCAAAAATACATTTATAGTCAGAAAATCGTGATTATTAAAGACAGAAATTACATAAAAATGATACCCACGGATTGTTTGTTATAAATGCATGGGAAGCAAAATAGAAATAGCATAGTCTACCCTTATAGAACGAATCGTGACCATTGTTTAATGGTAAGTAAACGTCTTTAAATTTATGTCAACAGTTTTTATTCTAACATAATTATTTCAGTTTAGTATGGGAGCCTCAAATATTAGGCATGGGTAGGTATATAAACGGGGTATACCATCTTCTATCCCATTCCTTATAATACTCGTAGTATTTTTTTGAAGTAAACTGGTCCGGTTATAGTGTCTCTGAGGCTATGTGATGTAGCAGATCCAGTTATATATTATTATATATGATAGTAATAATATAAAGGACGATTCAATATTCTACTATATGTCAGTGTTGAAAAACACGGTGATTGTTATGGACCTGTGAACTTAGTCTAATATATCATTTAAATTTATAATTCTTGTGGACGGTGAGATTTTGCATTGGACATATTATTATATTATGTTAGATTTGTCAGTGTTAGTTGTTTGTGACACAAACATGTGTAGATGTATGCCTCGGTCTATCTGGGGAAAAGAATATTATTGTATTTTGTTTTTCTAACAAAGCAAATGGACTAGTATAAGTATAGACCCGGTCTAATTCAAACATTTGATAATCTAACTTATGTTATTTTTTTGTTATTGTTTTTTGTTTTGTTTTTTTTTTTTAATATAGATATATGACATACGTTACCAGCCATGTCAATGTGTTATTATGTCGAAATGAGCCATTTGTAGAAAATTTAACGTAACAATTAATAAAGCTAAAGTGATCAGATTTAGGAAATAAAGTTTATTAAAGTCTACAAAACACAACTCACACCCTTCAATAAAGGCATGTATTTTATACCAATGTGATCCATATATTTTAATGTTAACACTTTGATTTTAAGTACCAGGTTCACAGCAACATGGTATCGAATAAAGCAATTGGTTACATGTTTTAAAAACAGATGATAGAAGTTTATCAACTCTGTAAACATCATTATGATTCATCATTATCATTATTATAAAGACCAAAACGTTAATCTACTTTTCAAAGTCTAGCCACACTATCATTGTAACAAAATGATTCAGCGTAGGCGGCAGTCCATGACGGGATGTATGTCGTGTCGTCGTAGTATTGGTTGTTGTTGCTGTTGTTGTTGTTGTTGGTGGTGGTGGTGGTGGTGGTGGTGGTGGTGGTGGTGGTGGTGTTGTTGTTGTTGCAATCCCTTCGTAATGAAAATAAGATGCCACCACTCTGAAACCAGATGATCAATAACACTAGGTATGCATCCAGTCCTCCGGAAGATCGGTTTTACACTCCAATGAGATTGGAACCAGTTTTTTGATATCACACTTTTGAGTGACACAGACAAAGAAATTTTATCCCCCCCCCCCCCCCATTATAATGGACCACTCATTATCACGACATCCTGCACACTAATTGATGGATACCATAATAATACGGATTAAACAAAACTTTATTTTTACTCAAAAGTAGCCACAAAAAGAATCCGTTCTTTAGGTTTGACACGACTCATGAATATTAATGACTTCCATATTGAAAGTTAAGAAATTCATTATTATGATTATGATGTATGTTTTCTTATTTTCTTTACTCCAGCCATTCGTTATTGGACAACTGCTGACCCAATCATGAGAGTCTTGTCGGTATTGTGTGCCTTGTTCCTCTGCCTGCTTGCCAGTGTGAGGTCTTTCGTCGTGTTCTCTGTTGGGACGTGTCCCGATATCCCAGTCCAACAAAATTTCAACATCACTGCAGTAAGATGTTTTCGAATATATTATTTCATTCAACACTAAAATGATAAAACAAATTTGGGACTTAGATACATGTATCGCTTTTTGGCAAAGTTATCAATGTCTAAAATATAATTTAATTGACCTGTACGTGTGTATTCGAAAAAAATATTATTTCTATATAAGAAATCCTTGGGTTTTCTTCATATCTTTATTTGATCTAATCCACATTATTGAGATTTATTTATTATTTATTCATCTATCACCGCCATAATGCATTGGTCTGCAAAGTGGACATCTCAAGAACAAAATGTCCTTTAACGGTGTTTCAGTTGATTGGCGGAAGTAGAAGTATAGCATTGTAGAGGTCATAGCATTCTTTAACTCGTTGACATTCTGATAAATAAACTGACCGAGCATACTCAAAATTCTTGTTAGTTTTAATCTTATTTGGTTGTAAAGTATACGTTGGTGATCATTCCGGATAGTCAATACATGTTTAAATCTTAAATTACAATATTAAAATAGCGCTTGGATAAAGACGTTGCATTCCAATTAAGAAAATTCTTTTGTTACATATCCACAGTAGAGTAGAAAACGGTAAGGGCTGCCTGAAGCCGGTGATCGTAAAGTACTAACGAAAGAGTGAAAATGGAAAGGCTTCGTATGGGAACATTTGCATTGAACATATAGATTATGTTCGATGTGTTAATTGTCTGTGGCACAAACATGTGTAGATGTATGCCTCGGTCTATTTGGGGAAAAGAATATTATTGTATAGTTTTGTTTACTAACAAAGCATTGTCTGTTTTGTTCCCATACGAAGCCTTTGCATATCCACAGGAGATAAGTTGATAAAAAGATTAAGGTCTCAATCGATTAAGATTTAGAAATGTCAATAATATAACATATTGATTCATTATTGTTTTCAAGTGGTTACGGACAATGTCATTTCCATTTCAGTATCAAGGGTCTTGGTACAGCTATGAGAATTTTGATGCTCCATATCAGTTTGGCATGTCCTGTGTGACGGCCACGTACAAGCTATGGCCCGATTATCGTATTCAGGTCACCAATACTGGCTACAGG